>NW_028317830.1:4072500-4364892 GCF_062004578.1 Staurois parvus
TGCTTTATGTTGTACTCGTGACTGCTGTACTCTGTATGCTGTGCTTTATGTTGTACTCGTGACTGCTGTACTCTGTATGCTGTGCTTTATGTTGTACTCCTGACTGCTGTACTCTGTATGCTGTGCTTTATGTTGTACTCGTGACTGCTGTACTCTGTATGCTGTGCTTTATGTTGTACTCGTGACTGCTGTACTCTGTATGCTGTGCTTTATGTTGTACTCCTGACTGCTGTACTCTGTATGCTGTGCTTTATGTTGTACTCGTGACTGCTGTACTCTGTATGCTGTGCTTTATGTTGTACTCGTGACTGCTGTACTCTGTATGCTGTGCTTTATGTTGTATACATGACTGCTGTACTCTGTATGCTGTGCTTTATGTTGTACTCGTGACTGCTGTACTCTGTATGCTGTGCTTTATGTTGTACTCGTGACTGCTGTACTCTGTATGCTGTGCTTTATGTTGTACTCGTGACTGCTGTACTCTGCATGCCGTGCTTTATGTTGTACTCGTGACTGCTGTACTCTGCATGCCGTGCTTTATGTTGTACTCGTGACTGTTGTACTCTGTATGCTGTGCTTTATGTTGTACTCTTGACTGCTGTACTCTATGCTGTGCTTTATGTTGTACTCGTGACTGCTGTACTCTGTATGCTGTGCTTTATGTTGTACTCGTGACTGCTGTACTCTGTATGCTGTGCTTTATGTTGTACTCGTGACTGCTGTACTCTGTATGCTGTGCTTTATGTTGTACTCGTGACTGCTGTACTCCATGCTGTGCTTTATGTTGTACTCGTGACTGCTGTACTCTGTATGCTGTGCTTTATGTTGTACTCGTGACTGCTGTACTCTGTATGCCGTGCTTTATGTTGTACTCGTGACTGCTGTACTCTGTATGCCGTGCTTTATGTTGTACTCGTGACTGCTGTACTCTATGCTGTGCTTTATGTTGTACTCATGACTGCTGTACTCTGTATGCTGTGCTTTATGTTGTACTCATGACTGCTGTACTCTGTATGCTGTGCTTTATGTTGTACTCGTGACTGCTGTACTCTATGCTGTGCTTTATGTTGTACTCATGACTGCTGTACTCTGTATGCTGTGCTTTATGTTGTACTCATGACTGCTGTACTCTGTATGCTGTGCTTTATGTTGTACTCGTGACTGCTGTACTCTGTATGCTGTGCTTTATGTTGTACTCGTGACTGCTGTACTCTGTATGCCGTGCTTTATGTTGTACTCGTGACTGCTGTACTCTGTATGCCGTGCTTTATGTTGTACCCGTGACTGCTGTACTCTGTATGCCGTGCTTTATGTTGTACTCGTGACTGCTGTACTCTATGCTGTGCTTTATGTTGTACTTGCGACTGCTGTACTCTGTATGCTGTGCTTTATGTTGTACCCGTGACTGCTGTACTCTGTATGCTGTGCTTTATGTTGTACCCGTGACTGCTGTACTCTGTATGCTGTGCTTTATGTTGTACCCGTGACTGCTGTACTCTGTATGCCGTGCTTTATGTTGTACTCGTGACTGCTGTACTCTATGCTGTGCTTTATGTTGTACTTGCGACTGCTGTACTCTGTATGCTGTGCTTTATGTTGTACTCGTGACTGCTGTACTCTGTATGCTGTGCTTTATGTTGTACTCGTGACTGCTGTACTCTATGCTGTGCTTTATGTTGTACTTGTGACTGCTGTACTCTGTATGCTGTGCTTTATGTTGTACTCATGACTGCTGTACTCTCTATGCTGTGCTTTATGTTGTACTGGTGACTGCTGTACTCTGTATGCTGTGCTTTATGTTGTACTCGTGACTGCTGTACTCTGTATGCCGTGCTTTATGTTGTACTCGTGACTGCTGTACTCTCTATGCTGTGCTTTATGTTGTACTGGTGACTGCTGTACTCTGTATGCTGTGCTTTATGTTGTACCGTGACTGCTGTACTCTGTATGCTGTGCTTTATGTTGTACTCGTGACTGCTGTTCTCTGTATGCTGTGCTTTATATTGTACTCGTGACTGCTGTACTCTATATGCCGTGCTTTATGTTGTACTTGTGACTGCTGTACTCTGTATGCCGTGCTTTATGTTGTACTCGTGACTGCTGTGCTCTGTATGCTGTGCTTTATGTTGTACTCGTGACTGCTGTACTCTGTATGCCCTGCTTTATGTTGTACTCGTGACTGCTGTACTCTGTATGCTGTGCTTTATGTTGTACTCGTGACTGCTGTACTCTGTATGCTGTGCTTTATGTTGTACTTGTGACTGCTGTACTCTGTATGCTGTGCTTTATGTTGTACTCGTGACTGCTGTACTCTGTATGCCGTGCTTTATGTTGTACTCGTGACTGCTGTACTCTGTATGCCGTGCTTTATGTTGTACTCGTGACTGCTGTACTCTGTATGCCGTGCTTTATGTTGTACTCGTGACTGCTGTACTCTGTATGCTGTGCTTTATGTTGTACTCGTGATTGCTGTACTCTGTATGCTTTGCTTTATGTTGTACTCGTGACTGCTGTACTCTGTATGCTGTGCTTTATGTTGTACTCGTGACTGCTGTACTCTGTATGCCGTGCTTTATGTTGTACTCGTGACTGCTGTACTCTGTATGCTGTGCTTTATGTTGTACTCATGACTGCTGTACTCTGTATGCTGTGCTTTATGTTGTACTCGTGACTGCTGTACTCTGTATGCTGTGCTTTATGTTGTACTCGTGACTGCTGTACTCTGCATGCCGTGCTTTATGTTGTACTCGTGACTACTGTACTCTGTATGCTGTGCTTTATGTTGTACTCGTGACTGCTGTACTCTGCATGCCGTGCTTTATGTTGTACTCGTGACTGCTGTACTCTGTATGCCGTGCTTTATGTTGTACTCGTGACTGCTGTACTCTGTATGCTGTGCTTTATGTTGTACTCGTGACTGCTGTACTATGTATGCTGTGCTTTATGTTGTACTCTTGACTGCTGTACTCTGTATGCTGTGCTTTATGTTGTACTCGTGACTGCTGTACTCTGTATGCCGTGCTTTATGTTGTACTCGTGACTGCTGTACTCTGTATGCCGTGCTTTATGTTGTACTCGTGACTGCTGTACTCTGTATGCTGTGCTTTATGTTGTACTCGTGACTGCTGTACTCTGTATGCTGTGCTTTATGTTGTACTCCTGACTGCTGTACTCTGTATGCTGTGCTTTATGTTGTACTCGTGACTGCTGTACTCTGTATGCTGTGCTTTATGTTGTACTCGTGACTGCTGTACTCTGTATGCTGTGCTTTATGTTGTACTCCTGACTGCTGTACTCTGTATGCTGTGCTTTATGTTGTACTCGTGACTGCTGTACTCTGTATGCTGTGCTTTATGTTGTACTCGTGACTGCTGTACTCTGTATGCTGTGCTTTATGTTGTATACATGACTGCTGTACTCTGTATGCTGTGCTTTATGTTGTACTCGTGACTGCTGTACTCTGTATGCTGTGCTTTATGTTGTACTCGTGACTGCTGTACTCTGTATGCTGTGCTTTATGTTGTACTCGTGACTGCTGTACTCTGCATGCCGTGCTTTATGTTGTACTCGTGACTGCTGTACTCTGCATGCCGTGCTTTATGTTGTACTCGTGACTGTTGTACTCTGTATGCTGTGCTTTATGTTGTACTCTTGACTGCTGTACTCTATGCTGTGCTTTATGTTGTACTCGTGACTGCTGTACTCTGTATGCTGTGCTTTATGTTGTACTCGTGACTGCTGTACTCTGTATGCTGTGCTTTATGTTGTACTCGTGACTGCTGTACTCTGTATGCTGTGCTTTATGTTGTACTCGTGACTGCTGTACTCCATGCTGTGCTTTATGTTGTACTCGTGACTGCTGTACTCTGTATGCTGTGCTTTATGTTGTACTCGTGACTGCTGTACTCTGTATGCCGTGCTTTATGTTGTACTCGTGACTGCTGTACTCTGTATGCCGTGCTTTATGTTGTACTCGTGACTGCTGTACTCTATGCTGTGCTTTATGTTGTACTCATGACTGCTGTACTCTGTATGCTGTGCTTTATGTTGTACTCATGACTGCTGTACTCTGTATGCTGTGCTTTATGTTGTACTCGTGACTGCTGTACTCTATGCTGTGCTTTATGTTGTACTCATGACTGCTGTACTCTGTATGCTGTGCTTTATGTTGTACTCATGACTGCTGTACTCTGTATGCTGTGCTTTATGTTGTACTCGTGACTGCTGTACTCTGTATGCTGTGCTTTATGTTGTACTCGTGACTGCTGTACTCTGTATGCTGTGCTTTATGTTGTACTTGTGACTGCTGTACTCTGTATGCCGTGCTTTATGTTGTACTCGTGACTGCTGTACTCTGTATGCTGTGCTTTATGTTGTACTCGTGACTGCTGTACTCTGTATGCTGTGCTTTATGTTGTACTCGTGATTGCTGTACTCTATGCCGTGCTTTATGTTGTACTCGTGACTGCTGTACTCTGTATGCTGTGCTTTATGTTGTACCCGTGACTGCTGTACTCTGTATGCTGTGCTTTATGTTGTACTCGTGACTGCTGTACTCTGTATGCCGTGCTTTATGTTGTACTCGTGACTGCTGTACTCTATATGCCGTGCTTTATGTTGTACTTGTGACTGCTGTACTCTGTATGCCGTGCTTTATGTTGTACTCGTGACTGCTGTACTCTGTATGCTGTGCTTTATGTTGTATACATGACTGCTGTACTCTGTATGCTGTGCTTTATGTTGTACTCGTGACTGCTGTACTCTGTATGCCGTGCTTTATGTTGTACTCGTGACTGCTGTACTCTGTATGCTGTGCTTTATGTTGTACCTGTGACTGCTGTACTCTGTATGCTGTGCTTTATGTTGTACTCGTGACTGCTGTACTCTGTATGCTGTGCTTTATGTTGTACTCGTGACTGCTGTACTCTGTATGCTGTGCTTTTTGTTGTACTCGTGACTGCTGTACTCTGTATGCTGTGCTTTATGTTGTACTCGTGACTGCTGTACTCTGTATGCTGTGCTTTATATTGTACTCGTGACTGCTGTACTCTATATGCCGTGCTTTATGTTGTACTTGTGACTGCTGTACTCTGTATGCCGTGCTTTATGTTGTACTCGTGACTGCTGTGCTCTGTATGCTGTGCTTTATGTTGTATTCGTGACTGCTGTACTCTGTATGCTGTGCTTTATGTTGTACTCGTGACTGCTGTACTCTGCAAGCCGTGCTTTATGTTGTACTCGTGACTGCTGTACTCTGTATGCTGTGCTTTATGTTGTACTCGTGACTGCTGTACTCTGTATGCTGTGCTTTATGTTGTACTCGTGACTGCTGTACTCTGTATGCTGTGCTTTATGTTGTACTCGTGACTGCTGTACTCTGTATGCTGTGCTTTATGTTGTACTCCTGACTGCTGTACTCTGTATGCTGTGCTTTATGTTGTACTCGTGACTGCTGTACTCTGTATGCTGTGCTTTATGTTGTACTCGTGACTGCTGTACTCTGTATGCTGTGCTTTATGTTGTACTCGTGACTGCTGTACTCTATGCTGTGCTTTATGTTGTACTCATGACTGCTGTACTCTGTATGCTGTGCTTTATGTTGTACTCATGACTGCTGTACTCTGTATGCCGTGCTTTATGTTGTACTCGTGACTGCTGTACTCTGTATGCTGTGCTTTATGTTGTACTCGTGACTGCTGTACTCTGTATGCTATGCTTTATGTTGTACTCGTGACTGCTGTACTCTATGCTGTGCTTTATGTTGTACTCGTGACTGCTGTACTCTGTATGCTGTGCTTTATGTTGTACTCGTGACTGCTGTACTCTGTATGCTGTGCTTTATGTTGTACTCGTGACTGTTGTACTCTGTATTCCGTGCTTTATGTTGTACTCGTGACTGTTGTACTCTGTATGCTGTGCTTTATGTTGTACTCATGACTGCTGTACTCTGTATGCTGTGCTTTATGTTGTACTCGTGACTGCTGTACTCTGTATGCTGTGCTTTATGTTGTACTCGTGACTGCTGTACTCTATGCTGTGCTTTATGTTGTACTCATGACTGCTGTACTCTGTATGCTGTGCTTTATGTTGTACTTGTGACTGCTGTACTCTGTATGCCGTGCTTTATGTTGTACTCATGACTGCTGTACTCTGTATGCCGTGCTTTATGTTGTACTCGTGACTGCTGTACTCTGTATGCTGTGCTTTATGTTGTACTCGTGACTGCTGTACTCTGTATGCCGTGCTTTATGTTGTACTCATGACTGCTGTACTCTGTATGCCGTGCTTTATGTTGTACTCGTGACTGCTGTACTCTGTATGCTGTGCTTTATGTTGTACTCGTGACTGCTGTACTCTGTATGCTGTGCTTTATGTTGTACTCGTGACTGCTGTACTCTGTATGCTGTGCTTTATGTTGTACTCGTGACTGCTGTACTCTGTATGCCGTGCTTTATGTTGTACTCGTGACTGCTGTACTCCATGCTGTGCTTTATGTTGTACTCGTGACTGCTGTACTCTGTATGCTGTGCTTTATGTTGTACTCGTGACTGCTGTACTCTGTATGCCGTGCTTTATGTTGTACTCGTGACTGCTGTACTCTGTATGCTGTGCTTTATGTTGTACTCGTGACTGCTGTACTCTATGCTGTGCTTTATGTTGTACTCATGACTGCTGTACTCTGTATGCTGTGCTTTATGTTGTACTCATGACTGCTGTACTCTGTATGCCGTGCTTTATGTTGTACTCGTGACTGCTGTACTCTGTATGCTGTGCTTTATGTTGTACTCGTGACTGCTGTACTCTGTATGCTGTGCTTTATGTTGTACTCGTGACTGCTGTACTCTGTATGCTGTGCTTTATGTTGTACTCGTGACTGCTGTACTCTATGCTGTGCTTTATGTTGTACTCGTGACTGCTGTACTCTGTATGCTGTGCTTTATGTTGTACTCGTGACTGTTGTACTCTGTATTCCGTGCTTTATGTTGTACTCGTGACTGTTGTACTCTGTATGCTGTGCTTTATGTTGTACTCATGACTGCTGTACTCTGTATGCTGTGCTTTATGTTGTACTCGTGACTGCTGTACTCTGTATGCTGTGCTTTATGTTGTACTCGTGACTGCTGTACTCTATGCTGTGCTTTATGTTGTACTCATGACTGCTGTACTCTGTATGCTGTGCTTTATGTTGTACTCATGACTGCTGTACTCTGTATGCCGTGCTTTATGTTGTACTCGTGACTGCTGTACTCTGTATGCTGTGCTTTATGTTGTACTCGTGACTGCTGTACTCTGTATGCTATGCTTTATGTTGTACTCGTGACTGCTGTACTCTATGCTGTGCTTTATGTTGTACTCGTGACTGCTGTACTCTGTATGCTGTGCTTTATGTTGTACTCGTGACTGTTGTACTCTGTATGCTGTGCTTTATGTTGTACTCATGACTGCTGTACTCTGTATGCTGTGCTTTATGTTGTACTCGTGACTGCTGTACTCTGTATGCTGTGCTTTATGTTGTACTCGTGACTGCTGTACTCTGTATGCTGTGCTTTATGTTGTACTCGTGACTGCTGTACTCCATGCTGTGCTTTATGTTGTACTCGTGACTGCTGTAATCTGTATGCTGTGCTTTATGTTGTACTCGTGACTGCTGTACTCTGTATGCCGTGCTTTATGTTGTACTCGTGACTGCTGTACTCTGTATGCTGTGCTTTATGTTGTACTCGTGACTGCTGTACTCTATGCTGTGCTTTATGTTGTACTCCTGACTGCTGTACTCTGTATGCTGTGCTTTATGTTGTACTCGTGACTGCTGTACTCTGTATGCTGTGCTTTATGTTGTACTCGTGACTGCTGTACTCTGTATGCTGTGCTTTATGTTGTACTCGTGACTGCTGTACTCTATGCTGTATGTTACATAGGATGTGCTACATATTACATACTTCTGACTAAAACATCTGTTGTTTCGACTGTTAAAGTGATTGTAAAACTTTTGTTTATTTTCTATTAAAATAATAAACATCTTTACAGAGCAGCCCTGATCCTCCTCTTCTGGGGTCTCCCATTGCCACTCCTGGCTCTTGGCCCCATTGAGTGGCCCCATAGGAAGTGACTTCCTATTGTGGACATCCAAGAATGGGCAACCCCAAGCCAGGCTATTTGCATCTTTTCAGACTCACAGCCCGGTTTGGCCCTGCCCCCCACTCTCTGCCCTCAGCCAATCCTGTGAGACAGGAGAGTGGAGAGAAGAGCGGCTGCCGATGTGCACAGTGCTGGATGGAGATGGGGATCAGGTGATTATTTAGGAGGGGCTGCGGGGGAGTTACTAATAAAAGGTGTTTTACCTTAATACAGAGAATGCATTAAATTATAAAAAACCTTTTACCTTTACAAATGTTTGCTTAGTAACCCCCCCCTCCCCCCATCTCTTTAAGTTCCCCCAATGAAAGGCTCAGGCAGTGTGTTGGCTGTGTGTCTATAATCTGTTTGCAGAAAATCAGATGGAAGGGAAGAGTTTCATTATTTCTAAAATCACAGTTTGTCTTGAAGTTTTTAGGGTCCCAGCAATGACCTGAGAAATCTGTTACATTGGTGGGTCAGTGGAACATCTATGTCCTTCTGTACTCATCCACCATACCTCCATATAAGTATGGGAAGTGATGTCAATTCATAACCCCTCCCAGCTATGACATCAAAGAGCCCATCAAGCTGAGTGAGATATCAGTCAGAGAAGGACTTAGACATCCCACCGATCATATTTTTTTTTTTTTTTTAAAGAAAGATTTATTGAGTTTTAACAAATTACAACCTCTGATAGATGTAGATGCAGTCATAACCTCCATGTTACATCCATCCTAGTCATGAATATATTAGTATGACAAAGAAAGCCAGCAACAAAGGGTAGTGGAACAATGTTATGTCATATCTGTTGTGATGAAGGTGTATACACGCCTCAAACTAGCAAAACGTAATTTACTAATAGCAAGTGATGAGTGATGAAAAAGTATTTAACTAACATCATGTCCCACCAATCCTATGTGTGGGATCCAATGCGCAAAACAATATCTGGAAGTCGGGTGGTGAGAGGAGATGTTAATGTTATCAAGAGGTGCAGAAGAAAAGGGGGTAAGCATAAAGGAAAGAGGGAGATTGTGAGCGAATGAAATAAAACAATCAGCATTGACGAAAATAGAAGGACTTAATAGAGTGGAGAAATGGTGTGCCATCCGGATTCAGGAAGCATTCAGAAGTAGTGGTAGGGGTAGTAGTAGCGGTAGAAGTGGTTTTGCTCGAAGAGAGATAGAGATAGATAGGAGACCGAGAGACCAAAGTAAGTGGAGCATAAAGAGATGGAAATTGCTAGATCCTGTGTAGGAAGCAAAGTCAGGAGTCGTATACTTTGTATGTGGCGATTATGTATTAAGTATGTATGACATGTCACAGGTCCCGCCATGGATGATGTGGTAAGGTGAGAGACAATGACAGTGGCACCCCACCGGACTAATGAAGATCTATGGTGTGCTTACAATATCAGGTGTAAATGAGACAATAAATCACGTAGATAACCAATTGGCATATGTGGCTACATGTGGCCATATCAACAAGTCTGAGTAAAAAAGACCTGCTCCTGTATGGATAAGGAACCTACAATTTAGGACTAAAGTAACGTGATTCCTTTGAAGTGTTCGGGGATGTGAGTAGATGGAGTCTGTCCAAACGAAGAAGAGAGTTAAGTTCTTGTTTGATGTCTGCCATAGTTGGGGGGCAATTGGAAGTCCATTTGTGTAGAATAGCCCTTCGTGCAATTAGAAGACATGTGGATATCCAAGATTTATTATCTCTGAACGATGATGTTTGTGAAGAAAAAAGGCCAATGATTGGCTGTTCCAAAAATCCAAAAAGTAATGGTAGCGGGTGGATAGGCAATCGGAAAGCTGTGATGACGGATATGAAATGGACTACTTGTTTCCAAAATATAAATATAGCTGGACAAGTCCAGAATCTGTGTTGCAATGAAGGTTTTTGAGTACCACACAGAGGGCAGGTAGACAGTCGGATCTGCTTTGGAGTAAAGACAAGGCATGTAGGCACGATGAAGGGTCTTAAGTTGCTGTTCACGCCAGAATTCATTGCAATTGAAGGCACAAGTGGATTGGAAGCCTGCTAGTAAGTGGTCGGCTGTGAATGCATTGTTAAAATCTTTAACCCAGGATTTAACAGCGTTGTAGGACTCAAAGGGTTTGGCAAATAAAAGGTTCAGCGGTCTATATACGTTCGATATATTGTATTTCCGTGAGTTCACCAAGACGTCAATGAATGTTGATTGGAATCTGGTAGAAATAGTGGGTGCCACTGAGTTGACAAAATTCCTTACTTGGAATATGTAGAAGAAATGGTGCGCCGGAAGTCCAAAAGTATGTAAGACATTGTTAAGAGGCTTTGGGGATCCCGTAAGAGTGTCATACAATTGATGTACTAAAGTTAGGTGTTGATTTTGCCAAGTACCATATGCATCATGAGATTGAGGAGGAGGAAAAGAGGGATTGTGATGAATAGGAAGAAAACACGAGAGCCACAGAGAGACCCCCAACTTACGCCTGACTTCCCTCCATGTGATTAGGGTGTCGCGGATGAGCAGATTATGTTTTAAATGTGTTGGCAAGGAGTTAACATTGGAATGTAGTAAGGCCACGAGATCATAAGGGTATGCTATTGCCGATTCCAAGTGATAGTAGTTAGAGGATTGAGTGATCCTGTCTAGGCCTATTCGAAGTAAACAGGAAAGATTGTAGATACGAATATTCGGCAAACCTGAACCTCCCTCGCATCTGGGTAGGAATAATTTATCAATTGCTATGCGGGGACGTTTGCCTTTCCATAGAAAGGTTGATATTGCCCGATTTATCCTCAGTATGTCGCTGTGTTTAAGCAATATAGGAATGGTTTGAAGTGGGTAGAGAAGCTTCGGAAATCTTAAAAAGATGAGATCTGCCCAGGAGTGAAAGCGGTAAATCCTTCCACATTTCTAGTTCTCCAATAATTTTGGCGATCATTGGCGTATAATTTAGCGTATATAAGGATGAGGCTAGTTTCCCTATTTTTATACCTAAGTAGGTGATATGTTTGGAGGCGATTTTGAACATCGAGTTTTGAGTCCATGCCGGGGGACGCGAGTGGAATAATGGAAGCACTTTCGCTTTTAGAAAAATTAATACGGAGTCCAGAACAGAGACGGAATGTGGAAAAAATATGTTGTATATAGGGTAGGTCAAGGGAAGGGAGTGCGGTGAAAATTAAGATATCGTCTGCAAACAAGGCAAGTCGCGGCTCCTCTTGCCCAAACTGGATGCCATGGAGATCGGATTGAAATAATAAAAAGCGTGCTAACAGTTCTAGGGCCAAGTTGAAAAGTAACGGGGATAATGGGCACCCTTGTCTAGTCCCTTTGTGAAGCGGGATGGGGTTAGACATATGACCCGCTGCTACTACTCAGGCTGTTGGCGACGAGTACATGGTTTGAATCACATGCATAAACGGACCTTCAAACCCAAACTTTTTCAGCGCCAAAAAGAGCCATTCAAAACTTACATTATCAAACGCCTTTTCGGTGTCTAGCGAGATTATTGCTGCATCTAATAGTATGTCAGTCGAGGCTTGATTCAAGGCCGATATCACCTTCCGTATATTTGAGGCCGCAGATCGTCCCTGCACGAAACCCGCTTGAGAAGGGTGAACAAGAGTGGGTAGAATAATAGCTAGGCGAGAAGCGATAATTTTTGACAAGAGTTTTGCATCAAGATTCAGTAGGGAGATAGGACGATACGAGCCTGGATCTAGCGGGTCTTTATCTTTTTTGGCAATCAGCTTAATGTGGGCTTGTGAACCGGAAGGAAGGTAGGCACCCCCTGTCTGAATGTTCTGAAACACCGATTGTAATGTAGGTGAGAGGGTTTCAGCCATTAGCTTGTAAAATTCGGCTGTATAGCCGTCAGGGCCTGGAGCTTTACCATTTGCAAGTGACTTGATAGCTGAAGACACATCCGCCAAAGTAATAGGAGCATTCAGGGCTTGGAGTAGAGCGGGATCTAACTGTGGCAAGGAGACCTGATCTAAGAAGGAGGTAGCTTTCGAAAGGTTTATAGGGTCTGGGCCATAAAGAGAACGGTAGTAGTTTTCCAAAACAGACACAATATCTAGGGGAACCTTTTGCTGTATTCCCTTCGCGTCCCTCAGGGAAGTAAAGAGGGTAGGTGTAAACGGTTTTTTACACAGTCTTGCTAACAACTTGCCCGGCTTATTGCCGAACCTATGGAATTGCAGGTCAGTATGTGATTGGTGTATGGCCTCCTGCGCCGCTGCCCATGTATCAAAGCTCTTTTTGGCTGCTAACCATGCGTCTCTATTTTCGTGGGAGTTATGATTTGCTAGATCTTGCTATTAATGCAATTTATCAAAAAGTAATCAATCCTGGATAGAGTATGGTGTACGGGGGAGAAGAAAGTAAAGTCCCTTCCCTCTGGGTGTGTTAGTCGCCACACATCCGTAAGCTGGAGCGACTCCGAAAAGTTGTTCAATAATGCGTGTGTAGATGTAGGGGTGGGAGGGGCGCCCAGTCGGTGTGCCCTTTCAACCGGACAATGTGTTGTGATTCCCAATGCTGCGGGTATACGTTTAGCGCATATTTCCGATAACTGGCCTGGGTTGTACGATTCTGGAAGGCCCACCACCCGTAGATTATTTCTGCGCAAGCGGTTTTCTAAGTCATCCAATTTTTCTAGGATGGTCTGTTGCTCGCGTTTGGCGTGTGAAGATCGTGCTTGCATAGCTTGAAGCTCATCCTCTAAGTCTGAGAGGCGATGTTCAACTTCGGTTATGCGCCTAGCGCTTTCTCCCAAATCTCTTCTAAGTTGTTCTATGCCCTGATTTACTGCTTTGTCTACAGCTTGTGTAATAGTGGGTAATATCAGAGATGCAACAGCCTGTGCAATTTGCGCATACTGATCCGTGGCACTACTGTGCTCAGCATGTCTGCTCGGGAGAATGTGGGGCGGCTGTGTTTCTCCCCTACCTTGTCCTGGCCTGGGATCCTGTTCTGGCTCCTGCTCTGTCTCCATACTAGCCAGCAAGGGAGAAGAGCTGTGGTTGCCGTGTTGTGTGGCCGAGGCTGTGGGGCTGCTATCAGCAGCGTGCTCTCCGGAGGCCATTTTGGCTGCACGGATGGGAGACCTGTCCCTCTGTGCACAGGGAGCGGGATCCTGGCCGGGTGCCGCCGGCCGCAGGTACCGCTCCATGGATGGATGGTCGGGAGCGGCAAAAACAGGGGGCACTCCCGTGCCCTATAGGTATCACCTCCGGTGCGGGGAGCTGGCTTTATAAGCCGAATTGATCCGGAGCCGTGGGATGCCTTCCCTATCACATGCGGCGCCGGAACCGGAAGTCATCCCACCGATCATTGTATATAGGGGGAAGAATGTGCAGCAATTCAGGGGGGAGAGAAGAAAAGTGAGTGTTGGTTCAGAAAGTGAAAACCTGTACATTGGTGCCGGGATGGAGGGGGAAGAGGTGAGCATCAGTGCAGTGCCAGAGAGTGAAGAATATGTCAGGTTAAGAGCAAATGGACACGTTGGGGTTGATTTACTAAAACTGGAGAGTGCAAAATCTGGTGTATCTATGCATGGGAGCCAATCAGCTTCTCACTTCAGTTTGTCCATTTAGGCTTTGACAATAAAAACCTGGAAGCTGATTGGTTTCTATGCAGAGCTGTCCAGATTTTGCACTCGCCAGTTTTAGTAAATCTCCCCCTTTGTGAAATTCCCCTCAATGGTCAGTGTGACTGTTCTCATAGACAGATACCACTGGAATCATTTCTACAAAAATGAAACATTGCTTAGATATTAAAATGTTACAGCAAAACAAGTAAAGTAGTGATGTTTGTACTTACCGGCATAGTCCAGGATTAGTGAAGTATATTGGCGTGTGACGCAGGGGAATCTGGAGGATACAGAATTCAGAGCTTTCTCAATGTAGTAGGAATAACCCCAATACATCATATACGCATCCATCAGTACAGTCAGGGGGGTCCCCTCTGCAACACAAATCCATCAGATAAATCCATGTTCTATTCATATTTTATAAATCACATTCAGGACCATCACTGGTAACATTGTAACAACATCTTATGGTTGATTTTGGTGCTGAATTTGGTGTTCCCCGCTGACAACAGAATGCAAACAAAATAATTGTTGATATTTAAAAACTTTCCAAAAAAGCAGTTTGGGGGTCCCCCCATAAGGAGAACCCCATGCAAAATAAAAAGAAATGGTGTGGGCCCCCCCCCAAAATCTTTACCAGACCCTTATCCGAGCATGCAGCTCAGCGGGCCAGGAAAGGGGGGACGAGCAAGTGTCCCCCTACTGAACCCAAACAGGCCACATGCCCTCAACATGTTGATGGGGATAAAGGCCTCTTCCCCACAACCCTGGACAGTTGCTGTGGGGGTCTGAAGGGAGATTATTGTAATCTAACAGCCCCCTTTAACCAGGGGCCCCCCAGATCCCAACCCCCCTCATGTGGATAAGTATATAAATGCAAAGTAAATAACAGCCACTTTTTGACAAGTTCTTCATTCAAAATCTCCCCCCCAAAAAAGTGTTCCCCCCAAGTAGATTCAATGTCAATCATGATGAATGCCGGCCACCAACCCGAACCCACACTGGTGCTTGGCTTTTGACAAATGACAGCTCCAATGTCTCCCGAGTTAAATAAACTAAGAGGTGAAGCCACTTGATGATGTCACTGGGTGACCCCACCCCGTAATGACATCATCAACCGGGGCATGCTGGATTGATGATGTCATAGGGGGCAGGGTCACTCGTTGACTTTATCAGGTTGCCCCACCCCTTAATTTTTTTAGCAGAGGAAGGTGGGTGGAGCTGTCATTTGGTGGGAGCAAAGCTTCAGTGGGGTTGGGGTTTTTTTTGTTTGGGTCGCTGGCTGGAATTCATCATGTTTTATGCTGGATTTACTTTGGGGGGCATTTTTTATGTTAATAAAGAATTTGTCAAAAGCTACTTTTTTATTTACTTTTTACATTTCTTTTGGTGAATGAGTAGAGGTAGTATAAACTTCTATTCATTCACATGGGCGGGCAGGGATGTGGGGGGAGGGTCAGAATCTGGGGGACCCCTTATTAAAGGGGCTTCCAGATTCCAATAAGTTCCCTGCCTGCAGATCCCCCCAAACACTGTCTAGGGTTGTGGGGAGAAGACCCCTGTTCCCATTACCATGGGGACATGGTGCATTTGGGGGGAGTCCACCCTCCCCCAGAGCAACCCCCCCACATTAGGGCATGTGGCCTGGTATGCTTCAGGAGGGAGGACACTCCCCCCCCCCAGCCCCACACCATGTTTATTGTGCTGTGCGGTTCCCCTAAAATCCAAACCAGACCCAAATGGCCTTGTAAGGATTGGGGAGGCATCCATGCTATTTGTTACATTTTTAAATGCCAGAAATTCTTTTGTTTTTACATTCTGCTGTCAGCTGGGAACCCTTTTGACAGCAGATGAGGCATGATTTATAAGGGCGTGGCTATACTTACCTGTTCTGCAGCTGCTCCGGTCTGTTCCCAGGCTGAGCTGTCAGCGCCGTGTGGGCCAGTCTGTGGGAATGTGCAGGAGAGGCAGGTGACAATGGAAGCCCCATAGTAACTCTACGGGGTGACGTCACTTCCCAGGCATTTCACAGCTGTTGTCAGATGTATCCTGTACACAGGGCGCCACTGGAGACCGGACCATTTACTTTAAGGATGACGGCTACCACCAGCATTAAAATACAGCTCGCTGTCACTACTGAACTATCTCATCACTTCATAAAATAGCTCATGAGGTGTTTAGTAGAGTTTAGCAAATTGTAAAAACAAATGTTTGAAAAATGCTAAAGCCTGGTACACATGGGTCAAATATCAGCACTGACTGGTGTGTTATGGCGGAGGGCAGTGAGTGGAGGGGGGGTCCTCCTGTCAGAGCACAATAGCTCAGAGGGGAGATCACAGTACTAACATCGCATAGTTAGAACATAGAGCGCCTCCTGCTGGGCTGAACAACATAATCATAGAGTGTACCGGGCAAAAGAGGTATTTTACCGCAGATCTTAGTAGATACCGCTTTGTGAATTGAGCCCGCTGTGACTAGAAAGTGAAGGAGAAGCATCACACACATCTCTCTGTCACTCTTCTCTCTCCTCCTACCAGCATACTCCATGCACTGCAGAGCACAGGATTGGTTCCATGTGCTGCTTCTCCATCTCCTAAACTGGCACTGCTGTACAGGGGACTCAGCGAGACTAATGCCAAGTTATATTCAGGTACCTACACTGCTAGCTTTAAAAATAACGACATTCATAATGTATTGAAGATTCCAGAACTGCATTAATGTGTTCCTTAGAAACATTGTGCTTACACATGATTGGATGATTAGTGAAGACCTGATTTACCTGATTCACTAAACTAAATAACATTCATTTGCATTCTCTACTCCTTCAGTGAATGAACCCCAGTGATAGGATCTCATGAGATCACATGTCTTATTAAGACCTAAGATGGTCAATTCCCACCCCTGATGGTGTATACATCTATTGGTTATATCATGCGGATCAAATCAATATGTAGAGTCTTTGTTGTGTAATCAAAAAATCCAAAAAGATGAAACTGCTTTTTTCAGTCAAAATAAATGAAATTGTGCAAAAATAAATGTTTGTGGGTTTTTTTTGCTTGTCTGACTGAGTTCTTGTATCAGAGATTCCTCACTTGGTGACTTACCTCTCTGTGTGCAGCTGTAGCCGTCAGTATCTGAAGAAAAGGAAAAATGTAGATATGAGATCCCTACAAAAGCATTCTTCTCTACAAAAAGGGGCAACAACTTCAACTGTTCTGTTTGCTTAAATCCAACTACCCCCTCCCATCATAAAAGTCAACTCCCCCTCCCATCATAAAAGTCAACTCCCCCTCCCATCATAAAAGTCAACTCCCCCTCCCATCATAAAAGTCAACTCCCCCTCCCATCATAAAAGTCAACTCCCCCCTTCCATCACAAAAGTCAACTCCCCCTCCCATCATAAAAGTCAACTCCCCCATTCCATCATAAAAGTCAACTCCCCCCTTCCATCATAAAAGTCATCTCCCCCTTCCATCATAAAAGTCAACTCCCCCCTTCCATCATAAAAGTCAACTCCCCCGTTCCATCATAGAAGTCAACTCCCCCTCATATCATAAAAGTTAACACCCCCTTCCATCATAAAAGTGAACTCCCCCTCCCATCATAAAAGTCAACTCCCCCATTCCATCATAGAAGTCAACTCCCTACCCCATCATAAAAGTCAACTCCCCTTCATATCACAAAAGTCAACTCCCCCTTCCATCATAAAAGTCAACTCCCCCTCATATCATAAAAGACAACTCCCCCTTCCATCATAAAAGTCAACTCCCCCCACCCCATCATAAAAGTCAACTCCCCCTTCCTTCATAAAAGTCAACTCCCCCCTTCCATCATAAAAGTCAACTCCCCCGTTCCATCATAGAAGTCAACTCCCCCTCATATCATAAAAGTCAACACCCCCTTCCATCATAAAAGTGAACTCCCCCTCCCATCATAAAAGTCAACTCCCCCCTCCCATCATAAAAGTCAACTCCCCCATTCCATCATAGAAGTCAACTCCCTACCCCATCATAAAAGTCAACTCCCCCTCATATCACAAAAGTCAACTCCCCCCTTCCATCATAAAAGTCAACTCCCCCTCATATCATAAAAGACAACTCCCCCTTCCATCATAAAAGTCAACTCCCCCCACCCCATCATAAAAGTCAACTCCCCCTTCCTTCATAAAAGTCAACTTCCCCCTTCCTTCATAAAAGTCAACTCCCCCCTTCCATCATAAAAGTCAACTCCCCCTCACATCATGAAAGTCAAATTCCCCCTCATACCATAACAGTCAACTTTCCCCTCCCATCACAAAAATAAACTCTCCATCCCATCAGAAAAGTCAACCCCCCCCCCTCGCATTATAAAAGTCAACTCCTCCCATTGCATCATAAATGTCAACTCCTCCTCCCATCATAATAAGTTCATGTATAAGAGTATATACAGTATACTATATCTTAAGAATGTAGTATGGACTGGGGGGGGGGGGGGTATGCATTATTTTTCCCTCAAAGTGACAGAAAATAAAACATTTGCTGGTAATTTTCTTTTCACAGTCTGCTTTTTTTAATGGCATAGTGAGGCACAAAATGCATTCCAGACAAGCATGATTCTCAATGAGGTCCTGGGATTTATTCTTGGGGGTCCACAGGTCAATATTTCACAAAACAAATGAAGCCTGCAGGAAAATAAAAGTTACCAGCAATTGAAAATGTCACTTTTGCCTTAATACTTTGTAAACATTCAAGAGATGTGCAACTTCACTGGAAGGTTCAAGTTTGCCTTTTAGCCTTGAATTTAATGGATTTGAATTGATTTTATAGATTTGGTTCCCATTGACTTAAATAGGATCTGAATGCAGAATTATTGTGGTATGTCCGGGTACATTGAGCCTTTTCCTACTTACTGGGCATGAAAGGTTTCAGGGCTGAATTGACACAACCCTTGGCCAAAAAGTGACAGGAAAAAAAAAAAAAATATATATATACTGTATATATATACTCTATAACAGGGGTCTCCAAACTTTTCAGACAAAGGGCCGGTTTATGGTTCTTCAGACTTTAAGAGGGCCGGAGTGTGGCCAATGGGGGTAGAAGATGTTTTGAACCCAGAATCAGTGCGGATAAACATGGCCTCAGGAATGGTGGTCAGTAGAAGGAAGAGTAGTGCTCCACCATTGGTATTAATGGGAGGAATAATACCCCATAAGTGTTATCAATAGTGCCCCATTGTTAGTGTCAGTAGGAGGAATACTGTTTCATATCATTGGGAGGAATAAAGGAATTGGCTGGATAAAGGCTAGCAAAGGGCCACATCCGGCCCACAGGCCACAGTTTTGAGACCCCTGGTCTATAGTAACCTATTTAATTACCCACTGTGGGAGGTGTTTGTTTCATTCCTCCAGTGTAGGTATATGTATTGTATTGACTTTCCACGTCTGATCACCAATGAAGTTGAGAAAGAGCAGTGATACCCTAAAGGCTAATTATAATTGGATCATTATGACAGCCAGGCAAGTAGCGTCCTCCAAAGCTGGCAGACAATGAAAGCCCTGATATTTGTCTCTGTACATTTTTTTATGTGTTTTATTATATCCACAGCACTTTTCATTACAAATACAACCTTCCCATCCTGATAGTATCCTCAGTTCTGTCATAAAAGAGTTATACTTCAGAAAGAAAAATATAACTTACCAGGAGTTGTAGAGGTGGTGAACTCTGGAGCAAGAAAAAAACAGATTATAAATTGGAGAAAATGAACATTAAAAAATGTATAATCATTTGTATTATTATTGGATCTGCCCCACCATTTCCTGCAAAAAAGATGGAGCATTAAACTGAACATTCAGTATGCATGAATACATTCCTGACATATTCACAAGAGAGAAAAACAAGAATATCAGAATGCCACTCAAATGCCATATATGCCTCTAAAATCTAAAACACAATTGTGTCCGACTTTACTGGCATAAAAGGGAACACACATTGTAAATGATAAAAAAGTAAAAAATGTTATTACATACAAGAATGATACGGTAAAATCCAATTAAGACCATAATTTGATAAAATGTATGCCAACTGCAACTTATTTACCACATATAGGTTTGCAATATATTCAAATAAATGGCTAATTGCCTCATTTATGAAATGTGTTCTGTGGAAATAAGACCTCATTGGGAGATATTGCTACAAAAAACTCTTCTAAGTGCTCCTTTAACAAGATGGGGAGGATTTTCCTGTCAACAGAAGGTAGCTCTGAGGAGGGCTTGACCTTGGCATCAAAATGTGTTAGATGGCCTCACCTACTACATTTCTCTTTATGCATTGTAGAGGTGGTATTATCATACATTCAGTCTCTGAGGATGTGAAAGCACCCTGTGCCTAGGATTCAGGGATATTCCTGCAATTCTGTCTCTTTTGGGAGTATTTTATTTTAATTAAAAAAAGTTAACAATGTAATGGTGTTTGAAGGTTTTGCACTAGGCCAGTCTGTTCACTCTTTTCTCTGTCCCTTTAGTATGGATCTAGGTCCTCCATATAGTGTCTGCTCTTCACTATCAACCACTATGCCATAGATCACCCCTAACCCTCCCACCCAGGTTGAACCACATCAGGTGACCTGGATCTACTCACCAGCTCACCATGGGGAGCACACAGCAGAACCAGGAGAAGGAGAAGAGACATTGTCCTTCTCATTGTTGATTCTCCTTTCTGTATCGATCCTCCATCAATACAAACTGCTCTGAGTGTTGGATTGTACACAAATACGATATCAGCCTTGCTGCTGTTCTTTTATAACATTTCTTTACAAGTCCCTTGTCCTTTGGCACATTCCACATTAAATTTAATGTTGACTTCCTTATACTCTACCATTGCTGTCACACCAAAACTTTTACTGTCTAAATCATTATTAACAAAGTACCTGGACACCCACTGAGACCTCGGGGTAAATCATTTAAATATTTCCAGTAAATGGTTGAGCCACATCAGTTGACTTGAATTTACTCACCAGCCATCCCATGGGGAGCACACAGCAGGACCAGGAGGAAGAGAAGAGACATCGCTCTTCTCATTGTGGATTCTTCTTTCTGTATTGATCCTTCGTGAACGCAAACTGCTCCCAACAACAGTTTGTTTGCAAATACGACGTCAGCTTTGCTACTCCCCTTTTATACTGTTTCTTTACAGGTGGTGAAAACACACAATGTCCCTTGGCACATTCCACATTATATTTATGGTTGACTTCCTGATACTCTACCATTGCCGTCACACCAAAAATGTTACTGCTGCTGCCATTATTAACTAAGTACCTGCACACCCAGTGAGACCTCGGGCTAAATCATTTAAACATTCCCTCTAAATGACTTCAGTGAGCTGCCGGTAAATATTAGAAAAAAAAATATTTCCCCCGCTAATGAACAGAGATATTTACTACCCAGAAAAAAAGAAAAACTAACTAAACTCTATCAACTCCTTAAAACAGGCTTTTGTTGCATACATTTGTAAATACATGTTGAAGTTACATGGTCATGCCAAGGCAGCTCTGTGGAGTGCGATTCCTTACTCAAATCTGAATCCCCAACAATGGGGTGTATATAAGGATAAACCCCAAGCATGTGCATTTTTCTGAAAGCAGAGACCCTGGAGAGTAAAATGGCGGTAGCTGCAATTTGTAGGTAACACGCCACTTCCATGTTCAATGGTTACAGCGAGGATCAGGAGCGGATGTTCCAAGATCACCTCTTGCTCTCAACAATAAAGCCATTAGCTATGGTCCTGGGCTCCTCGGAACCATCCAGATCACTTTTACCTGAGAACGCTGAAGGGTATTCCCGAGTGTAGTTCGGGGTTACTGCTTGTGGTGCTGAAATTTTACCCCGAGTTACACTCGGGAATACCACCGGGGGGTTAAAAGAACATTCCTGAAGGGCCAAGAACCAGTAGGTAACTCTTCAATTGTGGTCCTCAACCTGGGAAGGTCAATTAACCACTTGCGCTCCGGAAGATTTACCCCCTCATGACCAGGCCATTTTTTGCTATTCAGCATTTCGCTGCTTTAACTGGCAATTGTGCAGTCATGCAACACTGTACCCAAATGCAATTTATATAATTTTTTTCCCACACAAATAGAGCTTTCTTTTGGTGGTATTTTTTATTTTCTGCACTATAAGCAAAAAAAGGCCAACAATTCTGAGAAAAAAGAAGACTTCCTTCTTCCTGCTGGTGATCCCTCTAGTGATTTAAAAAAGATCTATATAGAGGAATCAGGACCTCCTTCCTCCTGCCGGTGACCCCTCTAGTGATATAAAGATCTATATAGAGGAATCAGGACCTCCTTCCTCCTGCCGGTGACCCCTCTAGTGATATAAAGATCTATATAGAGGAATCAGGACCTCCTTCTTCCTGCTGGTGATTCTTCTAGTGGAGTGGTCTCCAAACTGCAGCCCAGGGGCCGGATGTGGCCTTGTTCTTGCCTTTATCCAGTCTTTGTGACTGTACTCCTTCCACTGACATTAACAACAGGGCATACCTCCTGTCAATGATACCTACAATAGGTCATTATTCCTCCCACTGACACCAATGATGGGGCACTATTCTTCCCACTGACACTAATGATGGGGCACTGTTTCTTCCACTGATACAAACAATGGCGTAATATTCCCCCCAATAAAACCAAAAATGGGGCATTGTTTACTCCCATTGACGCCAGGGTATTTTTTACTCTCACCGGCCACAGTCTTGCCCCCTCAAAGTCTGAAGGACAGTAAACTGGCCCTGTGTTTAAATAATTTTCAGACCCCTGTTCTAGTGATATACAGATCAATATAGAGGAATCAGGACCTCCTTCCTCCTGCTGGTGACCCCTCTAATGATCTAAAGATCTATATAGAGGACTTAGGACCTTCCTCCTGCTGGTTATGCCAGATATCCTCAAATGTCGCACTCTCTCAAGGGATTATTTTTTCCTAGGGGCATTATTCTACATTTAGAAACCTTGCAAAATACATTGGAACTGTGAAAAAATAGTATTATGTTTTCTTTTTTTTAAGAAAGTAGAATATAAATAAGTAAAAAAATATTTGTAAATAAATTTAAAGGACAAACAGAGATAATTGTCAACTATTAATAATGGTGTTGCAATTTCCAATAAAAACATTATCGGCTCTATCATCCTGTTCAAATAACATCATGAAGGACAACAGCAAAAATGTATTTTCACACATTACTTCACTATCTCAATCATTTGCAGATGTTCATCTTCTTGTCCAATGATACATAAGTTCTTCTGTCCTGCCTCTGCCCTTTGCCTCTATGACTAAGCCCCGGTGGGTGGCATGAAAAATGTCAGAGGGCGTGGCTTGTGGAGTGGTGCAAGGCTGAGGCCATCTCACACATGGTAACCACATAGACTGGATTGGGTTGAGCGGTGGTATTTCTAAGTACGCTACACACTACTGGATGGTGATATCCTCAGCCAGCACCCTATCTCTGGGTACCAACAGAACTAGATACATTTCACTTCAATGCACTACAAGTATTAGCAGATCACAATATGCCTTCTGTGTACAAATTAATTATTCAAATATAATTATAAAAATAAAACCAATTCATACATAAAAATCCATAACATTAAACCTTATTCTAAGGATTTGTTTGTGTGCAAATATTCCTGTAATAAAATGCAATAGAAATCTCCATACAATGGAGTTCAATAACTCATACAAATATTTTTTGCAAATAAACAGTCTCTGTGCAAATTTGAAATTGCTTCAATAAAATTCAGCCTAAAGAAGAAAATACTTCCGGTTCCGGCGCCGGATGCTGTAATTCGCGGGACCCGCGGCTCCCGGGATCCCGGCTCTACAAAGCCTGCCTACTGCCTTGGGGACCCCCGCTATACAGTCCTGGGGTGCCCCTTACCTTCCTGCAGCGGCCCCAGCATGGAGCGGTACCTTCTGCCGGCGCAGTCCGGCCATGAGTCGGCGGCCAGGGCGGAGGGATGCGGCTCTCCCCCCTCTGCAGCCAAGATGGCCGACGATGCCTGTCACAGCATGGACACAGGCACAGAGCGGGATAACACCGAGGGAGCAGGTATGACAGAGCCTCTCCTCACCGTCCTCACTGCCTGCCCACTCACTTCTACAATTGATAACACTCCTGAGCAGTATGTGCAAATAGCTCAGGCAGTGTCCTCTATCCTGCTCCCAAACATAACACAGGCTGTAGATAGAGCTGTCACAATGGGCATTGAACAGCTAAGGAAAGATTTAGGCGACCATTCTAAACGTTTATCTGAGGCTGAGCAGCGCATATCAGATTTAGAAGATGAATTTCATTCAATGCAAGCGGTCACTTCACAATCCAATCGTGTACAGCAAAGTATATTGGATAAAATCGACGATCTGGAAAATCGATCACGTAGGAATAACTTACGCATTGTGGGTCTTCCGGAATCTTTTAATACAGGTTCTCTCCCTGATCTCTGCTCAGCGCGGATCCCTGCAGCTTTGGGCCTATCTTCTTCTTGCCAGGTGGAGAGAGCTCATCGCCTGGGCCCCCCATCTAACGAGCGTCGTGCGCCACGCTCTGTGATTGTCCGCTATCTTAATTATGCTGACCGCGTAGCGATCCTCACCTCTTTCCGTAACTCCCGTTCTCTGCAAATTGAGGGTCACAAATTGCTATTATTTGTGGACTACTCACAGGAAGTATCACGTAAACGGAAAGCATTCCAGCAAGTCTGTGCTACTCTTTACCAGAAAGGAATAAAGTTCACACTTGCATATCCGGCCACGTTACATTTTACTGCACCATCGGGGGATTCTAAATCTTTTGTTCATCCTGAAGAAGCCCACCAATATTTACAAGACCACCTAAGGGACGGGGATCCCGCGGGTAGGAATAGTGGTCCTAGAGACCAACGCAGCCCTCGCAAAGACCCCCCCAAACGTCAACGCACTAATCTAGCGTCCTCCAAATCTCGCCCGCCTTGAAGGTCTGAGGAACCATCGGTCTCTTCACAACTTCTTCCAGCCTTACTCCTGATCCGATTGGCTCAATTGGATGTGTTTCTTCAATTTTTTTGTTTTTTTGTTTTTTCTTTTCATTTTCATCTTGGAAAGATTCCTCTTATTATTTACTGATATCTTATCACACTCCAATGTATGAATCTATTGATTGTTCAGCACGAGTTTATTTTTTGTAATTTCTGATGTTGAGGTGTTTCCTCGTAATCACCCGTTACATTGTTACTGTTTAATTTACCTACAGTCCTGATTTTACTACTCCCTTACTCCTACATGTGCCTGATTCCATATTCAGCGTTGCTGTGGATGGCGGGATGCTGGAGCCGTTGTTGGGAATAAGTTTGCGGGGCGCCCTTCCTCGCCTCAACAAATCGGCAATGGTCCCTGGGGCAGGTCCCTCCCCTGCCATTCCCGGTTACGCTGGTATTGGTGGAAACAGCATGCGGAATGACGTGAAGTCCTGTTTACTGCTCTGGTATATTGTATGTTTTGATTTTTTGTTGGGCTCAAATAGGGCCCTTGCCTCTCTCTCTGTCTTCTCTTCTCTTCTTTCTTATCTCTACTTCTTGGGAGAGCTCCTTTGTCCTCTGAGACCAGATTCCAACCACCTCCATTTGCCCTACATAGCAACGCCACCCGTTCCTCCTTTTCTAATTGGTAAGATTCTTATCCTTTCACTATATATATTACAACAGTTAAAATGACACGTATATTTTCATGGAATGTTAAGGGCCTCAGATCTCCTCACAAACGCATGGCGATACTAAGACACTTGCGGCGTTTACGCGCGGATATAGCTTTGCTCCAAGAAACCCATCTTACCCAATCGGATTTTGCCCGTATGCGTAAACTCTGGGTAGGCCAGATCTTTGGCTCCTCCTCCTTAAACAATAAAGCTGGGGTACTTATTCTTATACACAAACGGCTTAATCCTGAATTAATTTCCATGGACGCTGACACTGAGGGTCGTTTTATAGCAGTACATATTAAACTTGGATCCCAGGAGCTGGTTCTCTCCAACTTTTACGCACCCAACTCCCCGACGAGACAGGTTTTTCAAGCCCTCTCGACGCGGCTGGTGGCCTATATTCACAAGCCTCTCGTCCTGGGAGGGGACTTTAACTCCGTTATGCAAGAGCAGGAGGATAAATCACAGAGTGTTGAACGTGGACTTCGCTCCTCTCAGATTTCCCGTCCAACACCTACTTTACTATGTAGCTTCGTTGAAGCAATGCAAATTACAGATATATGGCGCTTAGCACATCCGGACGGCAAAGACTACACTTTCTATTCCCCTGTTCATCATTCTTTATCTAGAATCGATTACATTTTCTGTAACCCCGTACTACTGCATCATGTGGTATCTTCGACTATACATGACATAGCCATATCGGATCACTCACCGATTTCTGTTACTATAAATTTTCTAGACCCTACGCCACATCCTAGGATATGGCGCTTTCCTTCGTTTCTGGCGAATAATCAGGAACTCGCCCAGCAATTAGAAGACACATGGTCAGACTTCCAAATTACTAATGCGGCCCACGTTTCCAACCCAAATTTGTTTTGGGATGCGGGGAAGGCGGTATTACGTGGCAAAATCATTGCCTTTACGTCCGCTTATAAAAAAAGAATTCTGCATAACTTTACTGAGGCTAGTAACCTTCTTAGACAGACACAGAGTGATATGGCAGAGTCCAATACGCAGGAACACAGGAAAGCTTGGGTGGATGCTAAAAACCAGTTTGACAGATGGGCGGCAGCTCAGGAAACATTATACCATTCACATCTTGACTTACAATATCATAGGTATGGTAATAAACCAGGCAAATTATTGGCGCGCCTGTGTAGGAAGCCTTTCACCCCCACACAATTCACCTCTCTTAAAGACTCTCAGGGAGCACTTAAACAATCTCCGGAAGAGATCATATCTATTTTGGAAAGCTTTTATGCAAAGCTATATGGGCCGGATCCTATTGACCAGGAACAAGCACAATCCTTTCTAGACAGAGTAAATCTACCTCAAATAGATCCAATAGCGCTGCAATCTCTAAATGCCCCTATATCACAAGCGGATATATGTCTAGCTATTAGATCTTTAGCCAATGGTAAAGCTCCAGGTCCAGATGGGTACACCTCTGAATTCTTTAAACTCATGGATAAAACCCTCTCTCCTACTCTACAGCTGGTTTATCAGTCCATCCTGGAGAGTGGGCTTTATCTCCCATCGGCTTCACAAGCCCATATTAAATTAATAGCAAAAAAAGGCAAAGACCCTTCGGATCCTGGATCTTATCGTCCCATTTCCCTCCTTAATCTAGATGCAAAGATCCTTTCTAAAATTATAGCTAACCGCTTGGCCATTATTTTACCCTCGCTTATTCACCCCTCTCAAGCGGGTTTTATAAAGGGACGATCGGCCACGTCAAATATCCGCAAAGTGCTTTCAGTTTTGCATCAGGCTAAAATCAACCCACTACAGGATCTAGCAATTGTCTCTCTTGACGCTGAAAAAGCCTTTGATAATGTCAGTTTTCAATGGCTCAAACTAGTCCTTGCTAAATTTGGCTTTTCCGGTCCATTTACACAATTGATTCAGGCTATGTATGTTGCCCCAATGGCCCAGATAGTAGCAGCGGGAAAAATATCCAACCCTATTCTACTCTATAAGGGAACAAGGCAAGGGTGTCCACTATCCCCCCTGCTTTTCAATCTTGCACTAGAACCTTTAGCCCGTTTCCTGTTATTTCACTCACGCCTCCATGGTATTCAAATTGGTCAACAAGATCTCCGCATAGCCTTATTTGCGGACGATATATTAATATTCACCTCCAACCCAACTCTAGATTTACCTTATATTCAGACAGTTTTCGCAGAATTTCGGTGCTGCTCGGGTCTCCGTATAAATTTTGCGAAAAGTGAGGTTCTTCCCCTATATCATGCTCGGCTTCCTGATTGGGCCTGCAACTCTCTATTTAAAATTAATACTAACCATATTACTTATCTGGGTATTAAAATTGGAAAATTAGCCTCGTCCCTTTATTCTCTGAATTATTCGCCAGTGATCCAAAAAATTTTAGGAGAATTGGAAATGTGGAAAGACCTGCCGTTATCACTCATGGGCAGAGCCCATCTCTTCAAGATGACGACTTTTCCGAAGCTTTTATACCCTCTTCAAACTATCCCACTCCTGCTCAAACATACGGATATAGTCAAGTTAAACAAGGCGATCTCTAGTTTCCTATGGAGGGGGCGCGGCCCGCGCATAGCCATACATAAGTTGTTTCTCCCTAGATGTGAGGGCGGACTGGGCCTCCCCAATATTAGGCTTTATAATTTATCCTGCATTTTACGGGTGTGTATAGATTGGCTCTCCCGAGCGTCCGTGTTCTCCAATTACCAACTTGAGTCAGCCATGGTGAGCCCGTTCGATCTGTCAGCCCTTCTACACTCCAACTTTAACTCACTCCCGGAGCATCTTAAACATAATCCACTCATACGGGACACACTGTTCACGTGGAGGGAGGTCAGACGTAGCCTAGGAGTTTCTCCCTGGATATCTCGTTTTCTTCCCATTCATCACAATCCTTCTTTCTCTGTCTCTCAACAACATGCAGCTTACGATTTATGGTACAACCAGGGACTTAGACTTGTTAGCCAATTATATGACTGTGCATCAGGATCTCCCCTTCCGTTCCAACAAATCCTTAGCTCATTTGAGTTGCCTTCTCATCATTTTTTGTACATTTTACAAATCAGGAATTTTGTGCAATCCATAGCTCAAAATAAACTTACTCGTTTCTGCACGACGGTGATAGAGGTCCTTGTTAGGAATCAGAAATATAACATATCTGATATATATAGTCAATTGTCTATGCATTATGCAACACCGCTGGAATCCTCCACATCCATCAAATCGTGGATCCGAGACTTTGACAATGCCTTCACTGCGGAACAAATACTCGCAGGTTTTAACATGACCTGTGCATTTAACACAAACGAATTTTGGCGGGAGCAACAGTTTAAAATTATGCATCACGCTTATATGCCCTGTCTGTACTCACGTTCAGACTCATCGATCTCTACGTGTCCGCTCTGTGGTCTATGTAAGCCGACACTTCACCACAGGTTCTGGAATTGCCCATCGATCTCTACCTTTTGGAACCAACTTTTGAACTTCATGCTTTTCATCACTACTCTCCCGTTACCTAGAGACCCACTGCTGCTTCTTTTTGGCAACTTGGATGCTTCCGTGTCTGCTGCTACACACCAGCACATTGCTAGGCTCAGAGCCGCCAAACCGTGGCTGTCCACCTGTCTGATGGCTGCAAGAAGATCTATTCTAAAAAAATGGGTTTCCAACGGCCCGCCAACTATCTCAGATGTCAAATTGGAACTCAACTTCTTACTTCGCTTGGATCGGCTCAACATCCATATCTCTCCATCTACATCAGGAGAGGAAAAGTTCCTCCGCAAATGGGGTCAATATGTTTCAAGAACATTTCCTACTTCGGAGACCCAGCTTCCCTCCCAAGGACTTCTAACCTAGCCCTAACTTAGCCTCTAGGCGATTCCAGATGCACGTGTTTTAGTTGTCTTAGGGGGCAAATGACTGCTAAATTACCTTCTCTGAGTCTTCAAGAACCTATACTCACCTACTTTGACTATCTGCCCTTTTTACGCCTTGGCTTCTGCTTTCTAATTCTCGCTGTCCTTCATAATCTCGCTTCGCTGTGGACCCTCAGTGAAGAGTCCCCGTAATAGCACACTTTCACATGTAATGTTGAGCTGCTTCTTATTATATTATATCATCATAGTAGCCTACTATTCTAACACCCTATTATCTTAGTGTCCTAATCTCTATATTCTGGCCCGTCCTCTTGGTCTTCTGATCTCAGACCTCTGACTTCTGATCTTCAGTAACAAAATTCCTTGCCCTCCTTTTTCTCCTTCTTTTCTTTTCTGTCCGTATACTCTTTTCTGGGCTGGTTCTTGCAGCTCCTTGTTCTCCTTTCTTCACTGCTCTATCTCTACCTTCTGCTCTCATTTTGCATTTACTTCTTACCCATATACACGATGACCTTCCTCTTGGTCATTTGACAAATGGTCAACATGGTATACATTTGCGCATCTATAGATTAATTATACAGATAAAGATTTATACATATACATATACATGTACTTTTCTAAACCCTTGTAGACTCTATTTTTAAGCCCCTGTAACCTGTTACATCAGACGATGTCTCCTTCCTATAAGTAACTTTCTCCTTACTAAATTTCTCTGATGCCTCTTTGTTTCTCTTGGGGTTTTGACAATTTGTTTTCATGTACAATTATTGTTCTTGATTCTTTCACCGGCTTCGACATGTTGCCAAGCTATGATTACTGCATAATTTTACCGTTGGTTACTGTGTGTATACAATAAAACCAAATAAAGTTTCTTTAAAAAAAAAAAAAAAAAAAGAAGAAAATAATTCAGGTTGGGGCTGTGCCCGCACTGCATGGGTAATCGCTCATTTTTGTCAAGGGACTCAAAAAGCAAAGATATACTTACATAATCCGCCAATCCAATTGAGCACAAGACCAGTCACCATCACTCTCCCCCCCTCCCCCGCATGCTAGTGGTCTTGTGAATGGGCTGTTCCTAACATCATCATGCCTGTGGATCAGCTCTGGACGTGAAGACAGCAGGAACAGTCCACTGCTGAATGTGGGGGAGTGTGGTTTTCCGGAGGATCAGAGAAATGGGTAAGTACAGCTTTTCCCTGAGCCCCTAGACAAAACGAGTAAAGCAAGCACTTACCCATGCAGTGCGGACACAGCCCCAACCCAAATGTCTTCTTTTCTTCTTTAGGCTGCATTTTATTGAAGCAATTTCTAATTTTCACAGAGACTGTTTATTTGCAAAATATTTGTATGAGTTATTGTACTCTATTGTATGAAGACTTCTATTACATTATATTAGGGGAGTATTTGCACACAAACAATCCTTAGAATAAGGTTTAATGATATGGACTTTTATGTATTAATTGTTTTAATATTTAATTTGTAAAATTAAATTTTTAACCAAAGTTCTGCTTTAAATTTCTGCTCCTTCACTTTTCGTAAAAGTGCTTCTAAAAAGTTCAACTTAGATCGCTGTGTCTTCACTTTCTACATGTGCTCCCCTCCTGAACACCTCTCTCACCAGAGCTCTTTGACCTCTTATTTGTAGTAAGTGGGTCAGAAGTGCTTTTCTGATGTCAAATAGTTCTTTTTGATGACTGAGAATGTTTGCCTCCCAGTTTTCCACACCAGGAATGTGGACAGCAGACAGGGCTGGAATGTGCAGTTTTGCCTACTGAAGTCTGCTTCATTTTCCATATCTGTGAAGTAAAGGATTCTAGCACTGGGTTGAGGTGATTGCAGCCATATTAGTGCACTTGCGACAGAAACAATTGAGTACTGACGTGATACTTTTTTTATTTGCACTAACAATTTTCAGGACAAGCTTTCGGGGCCTAACCCCTTCTTCAAGGTCCAGGCAGTACTACTTCACAAAGTTTTAGCAGAATGTTAGAAGAGATGTTGAAAGGGGGAGAAAAAAAAACAGAAAGAAACACACAAACAGATGTACACAGCAATGGTTATAAAACTAGGATTAGACTAGAGATAAGACACAGCAAAAGCAAAGACTGGGGGGGGGGGGGGCGCAACACTCACAGAGGGGGTCATAAAACTGTTGGATAATGAGAGAGGAATCTCGTGTCCAAATTAAGACCGTTATATCTTGTGTCAAAATTGTATGTTAGTGCAAATAAAAAAAGTAGCAGGTCAGTACTCAATTGTTTCTAGCACTGGGTTGGAAACCCCAAACCTCTAAGGAGTGTGGCATGGGGGTAGTGTTAGGACTGGGCCTGTCAGTTCAATGCTGCCAAAGTAGTGACAACAGCAACAGTCTGGAGTGAAAGTGGGCATATGTCACTGCCTTAAAGGAGGCAACCAATATACCCAAGAGAATTATGCAGGCACAAAGCGGTACAGAAGTCTGTCCCAGGGATATCCTGGACTGGGCCATGTCTAACATCAGGTGAAGGTACTCTAGTTTGTGAGAAGGTTCCAGCAATGACTTTCATAGACTGAAGACTGAACCAAGGCTTTGCAGAATCGGCATTTTGTGGTGGATATTGATTGAAAGGGATAGGGAAGACTGATCCTTTAACAGGAGATCATCCAGGTAAACCAAAACATGAATCCCTTTCAGAGCAGAGCTAAGACTGGGCCAAAGACAGGCCAAAGTGTAGAGTGACGAATTAGTAATGCTGATCGCCCATGATAAAACACAGATAGCGTTGATGGGGAAGACAGATGGGAATGTGCAAGTAGGCTTCCCAAATGTCTACTGAAGACGGAGTGTCTCCCATAAAGAGGGAGGAAATTGCTAGTCTGGCAATTTCTGTGAAACTTCTGAAGACATTGAGGGGTTTATTTGCTAAAGCTGGAGAGTCCAAAATCAGACTCCCTTCTGCATAGAAACCAATCAGCTTCTAACCTCAGCTTGTTCAATGAAGCTTTGGCAATGAAACCTGGAAGCTGATTGGTTTCTATGCAGAAGGGAGTCTGATTTTGGACTCTCCAGCTTTAGTAAATAAACCCCTGAGAGTCTTTAGGTCCAGAATAGGAAAAACACCTCCATTTTTTTTTTGCAACTTTAAAGAGTAGAATCGCTAGAACTGTTCCTGCTTTAGTAGAGGCAATGCTTGCAGTGGCCATGAATCTTGATTTGATGGAAGAATCAATCTCTCTCACTGTATGGTGTAGTGTATTGTATGTGTAATTATTAGAGATGAGCGAAGTATTGAAAAATTCGATTCGGCTGATTCGGCGAATTCCAGTATTTCGATTTGATGCAAATTTATCCGCTACGAAGATGACTTATAAAAATGGTTACTAGGCTTCAGAGAGCCTTTAAATTAGTGCAGAACACTGTATCTTTAATTTAAATGCCCTTGGAGATGAGGAAGGAGAAGGAGAAGGATGAGAAGAAGGAGAAGGATGAGAAGAAGGAGAAGGATGAGAAGGAGGAGAAGGAGAAGGATGAGAAGAAGGAGAAGGAGAAGGATGAGAAGAAGGAGAAGGAGAAGGATGAGAAGAAGGAGAAGGAGAAGGATGAGAAGAAGGAGAAGGATGAGAAGAAGGAGAAGGAGAAGGATGAGGAGAAGGAGAAGGATGAGAAGAAGGAGAAGGATGAGAAGAAGGAGAAGGATGAGAAGAAGGAGAAGGAGAAGGATGAGAAGAAGGAGAAGGAGAAGGATGAGAAGAAGGAGAAGGATGAGAAGAAGGAGAAGGAGAAGGATGAGAAGAAGGAGAAGGATGAGAAGAAGGAGAAGGATGAGAAGAAGGAGAAGGAGAAGGAGAAGGATGAGAAGAAGAAGAAGGAGAAGGATGAGAAGAAGGAGAAGGAGAAGGATGAGAAGAAGGAGAAGGAGAAGGATGAGAAGAAGGAGAAGGAGAAGGATGAGAAGAAGGAGAAGGAGAAGGATGAGAAGATGGAGAAGGAGAAGGATGAGAAGAAGGAGAAGGATGAGAAGAAGGAGAAGGAGAAGGATGAGGAGAAGGAGAAGGATGAGAAGAAGGAGAAGGATGAGAAGAAGGAGAAGGATGAGAAGAAGGAGAAGGAGAAGGATGAGAAGAAGGAGAAGGAGAAGGATGAGAAGAAGGAGAAGGATGAGAAGAAGGAGAAGGAGAAGGATGAGAAGAAGGAGAAGGATGAGAAGAAGGAGAAGGATGAGAAGAAGGAGAAGGATGAGAAGAAGGAGAAGGAGAAAGATGAGAAGAAGGAGAAGGATGAGAAGAAGGAGAAGGATGAGAAGAAGGAGAAGGATGAGAAGAAGGAGAAGGAGAAGGATGAGAAGAAGGAGAAGGAGAAGGATGAGAAGAAGGAGAAGGATGAGAAGAAGGAGAAGGAGAAGGATGAGAAGAAGGAGAAGGATGAGAAGAAGGAGAAGGAGAAGGAGAAGGATGAGAAGAAGGAGAAGGATGAGAAGAAGGAGAAGGATAAGGATGAGAAGAAGGAGAAGGAGAAGGAGAAGGAGAAGGATGAGAAGAAGGAGAAGGAGAAGGATGAGAAGATGGAGAAGGAGAAGGATGAGAAGAAGGAGAAGGAGAAGGATGAGAAGAAGGAGAAGGAGAAGGATGAGAAGAAGGAGAAGGAGAAGGATGAGGAGAAGGAGAAGGATGAGAAGAAGGAGAAGGATGAGAAGAAGGAGAAGGAGAAGGATGAGAAGAAGGAGAAGGATGAGAAGAAGGAGAAGGATGAGAAGAAGGAGAAGGAGAAGGATGAGAAGAAGGAGAAGGATGAGAAGAAGGAGAAGGATGAGAAGAAGGAGAAGAAGAAGGAGAAGCAGAAGGAGAAGGATGAGAAGAAGGAGAAGGAGAAGGATGAGAAGATGGAGAAGGAGAAGGATGAGAAGAAGGAGAAGGATGAGAAGAAGGAGAAGGATGAGAAGAAGGAGAAGAAGAAGGAGAAGCAGAAGGAGAAGGATGAGAAGAAGGAGAAGGAGAAGGATGAGAAGATGGAGAAGGAGAAGGATGAGAAGAAGGAGAAGGAGAAGGATGAGAAGAAGGAGAAGGATGAGAAGAAGGAGAAGGAGAAGGATGAGAAGAAGGAGAAGGAAAAGGATGAGAAGAAGGAGAAGGAGAAGGATGAGAAGAAGGAGAAGGATGAGAAGAAGGATGAGAAGAAGGATGAGAAGAAGGAGAAGGATGAGAAGAAGGAGAAGGAAAAGGATGAGAAGAAGGAGAAGGATGAGAAGAAGGATGAGAAGAAGGATGAAAAGAAGGAGAAGGATGAGAAGAAGGAGAAGGAGAAGGATGAGAAGAAGGAGAAGGATGAGAAGAAGGAGAAGGAGAAGGATGAGAAGAAGGAGAAGGAAAAGGATGAGAAGAAGGAGAAGGATGAGAAGAAGGATGAGAAGAAGGATGAAAAGAAGGAGAAGGATGAGAAGAAGGAGAAGGAGAAGGATGAGAAGAAGGAGAAGGATGAGAAGAAGGAGAAGGATGAGAAGAAGGATGAGAAGAAGGAGAAGGATGAGAAGAAGGACAGTTCTGTGACAGTTTCTGTCTATTTCTAACAGTTCTGGGACACTCACTCCATACAGCGGTTGAAACATTGTATCTATTTGTTTCCATAAATGACATTCTGCAAATACACTTAGAGGAGCGCTGCAGATACACTTTTTGCCGGCTTGGAATTATTCTTCTTTTCATCCTACTTCTTCTTCTTCTTCTTCATCCTCATCCTCTTCTTCTTCTTATGAGGATGAGGATGAAGAAGAAGAAGTAGGATGAAAATAAGATTAATTCCAAGCCGGCAAAAAGTGTATCTGCAGCGCTCCTCTAAGTGTATTTGCAGAATGTCATTTATGGAAACAAATAGATACAATGTTTCAACCGCTGTATGGAAGGAATGTCCTAGAACTGTCAGAAATAGACTATTTCTGACAGTTCTGGGACATTCCCTCCATACAGCGGTTTCCGGCAAAAAGTGTATGTGCAGAGTTCCTCTATTCTGCAGATACACTTAGAGGAGCTCTGCAGATACACTTAGAGGAACTCTGCACATACACTTTTTGCCGGCTTGGAATTATTCTTATTTTCATCCTACTTCTTCTTCTTCTTCATCCTCATCCTCATCCTCTTCTTCTTCTTCTGAGGATGAGGATGAAGAAGAAGAAGAAGAAGAAGTAGGATGAAAATAAGAATAATTCCAAGCCGGCAAAAAGTGTATGTGCAGAGTTCCTCTATTTCTGACAGTTCTCTCACAGCTTCTTCACATGTACAGTGGTTGAAACATCTGTATCCTAAATGTAAACTAATAGATACAATGTTTCAACCGCTAAACATGTGTTCCTTCTGTCAGAGAACTGTCAGAAATAGCGGAGCTCACTGCAGGGACACTTTTGCCGGCTGATCGGGAAATATTCGATTCGCGCACCCGAAGTAGGCAAAATTTCGGATTCGACGCGAATCGAAAATTTACTGAAATTCGACTCGAATTCTGGTTCGCCTGGTTCGATCCGCTCATCTCTAGTAATTATCATATGTACATTCACCGGCCACTTTGTTAGGTCCAACGTGCTAGTAGCGGGTTGGACCCTCTTTTGCCTTCATTCTTCACGGTGTAGATTCAGCAAGGTGTTGAAAACATTCCTCGGAGATTTTGGTCCATATTAACATGATAGCATCACACAGTTGCTGCAGATTTGTTAGCTGAACATCCATGAACCGTTGATACAAGGCAGGATGGATCCATGCTTTCATGTTGTTTACACCAAATTCTGACCCCACCATCTGAATGTTGCAGCTGAAATCCAAACTCAACAGACCAGGCAACATTTTTTCCAATCTTCTATTGTCCACTTTTGGTGAACCTGTGCGAATTGTAGCCTCCGTTTCCTGATCTTAGCTGACAGTAGGTGCACCCGTTGTTGTTTTCTGCTGCTGTAGCCCATCTGCTTCAAGGTTGGATGTGTTGTGTGTTCAGAGATGGTATTCTCCTTACCTTGGTTGTAACGAGTGGATATTTGAGTTACTGTTGCCTTTATATCATCTGGAACCAGTCTGCCCATTCTCCTCTGACACCAAAAAGGCATTTTCATCCACACAACTGTCACTCACCAGATATTTTCTCTTTTTTGGACCATTCTCTGTAAACCCTAGAGATGGTTGTGTGTGAAAATCCCAATAGTTCAGCAGTTTTTTTAAATCTTCAGACCAGCCTGTCTGGCACCAACAACCATGCCACGTTCAAAGTCACTTAAATCTCCCTTCTTCCCCATTCTGATGCTTGGTTTGAAGCAAGTTGTCTTCACCACGTCTAGATGACTAAATGCATTGAGTTGCTGCCATGTGATTGGCTGATTAGCAATTTGTGTTACCAAACAATTGAACAGGTGTACCTGTGGCCTGTGAGTATATATAAATATACTCTATATATATATTTGAATGTACATGCTTAGGCCAGTGAAAAGTCTATTTACACATTAAGGGGGAAGTCACCAAGATGGATAGAGCTGGCAGACTATTAATATGCTAATTCTAGGCAAACTGTTACTGTAAGGAGAAGAAAGTTAATTGGCCAAATTGGTAAGAAGAAGCTGAGTAGGAAAACATGTAGATGATTTGCATTCTCCTTGCCCCTAGTCACCAACTATGAGCTGCCTTGTAAGGAGCCTAACAGCTCACACTTAAACATTTCATCATTGATATATTCTAAGCATTTATGGAGATTTGCTTTTTTTTTTCCTTTTTTACAACCTGTTGTTTGAGCTGGAAATGTAGGTGATTTCATGCATGACACATTATAATGTCCGTATATTATTAATTTTGCTGAGAACCTGAAAAATCGTGGATGGCGATGCACCTTTCACACATTCCAAGTGTCGGACCTAAACCTCCCTGCTGGGTTCCTATATTTTGTTGTATGTAATGGAGCCAACCCCTTCATACAATGTCCAATCTCCACCATCAGCCACCTCTAACCCAACCACCCAGGTGTAACCACATCAGCTGACATGGATTTATTCATGGGTCATCCCATGGGGAGCACACAACAGGACCAGGAGGAGACACATCCAGCCTCTCATTGTGGATTCGGCTTTCTGTATTGATCCTTCATGAGCACAAACTGCCCCCAATAATGGCTTTTGTTCCCAAATACATTGTCAATTTTGCTGACACAAAAGGCAGAAATATAAAATGCCCCTCGGTACTTTCCGTACCATATGTAAAATCTGACTTCTTTATACTTTGCAATTTTTACCACACCAAAAAAATGTTTTTGTTGCTGCCCAAAGCATTTTATCAAATGACCTGAACACTCCTTGACACTTCAAGGTAAATATTTTAAATATTTCCAGTAAATGACCTTTTCTTTGTTGTAAGAAAACATCTCGGTGCAGTTAATGAGCAGAGATCTGCATTTATTATATACACACTATGGATGAGCATCACTTCAAACTTTTTTTAGTTTAGCTCTTTAAGTATCTCTTTTATACATGAATAGTATAATACCTGATAGTTATTGCAGAATGGAGGATGAGTACCCTGGCTATCCATAGGTAACATAACCCCCCCCCCCATTTTTTCCTTGGTGCCTTGCTTTTTAGACCTGTTCTTGTGGTTACTTGGGGGCGCTGATTCAGAAAATTGCATTGGATAGACTGAATCAATTCTAGTTTCTTAGATATGGTCTTATCTCCCAGCTATAGCCACCAAAAATATCTGCACAGAAGGGCTGGTTGTTGGGCAATGGATTGACTTCAGTACAACCAGCCTGATCATAGATGGATTGAATCTTGGCTCCTCCATGTTGAACCGGCTGAGATTTGATCCTTCTATGGTTGGCTTTAGTATATTACACTTTTCTTTTAATGTTTTATGTGTTTCTTCCATGCTGCAAGGAGATTAAATAAAACACTAAATTATTATATCTTGATGTTTGATGGGTGACCAGAGTAAAGAGTGATTTATGGCATTTTTGCTGTATTTCAAAAACTAGAGCTGATAAGGAAAAATTGGTGCCATCTTTGGAATCAGGGGGTCAAATATACCCAGGAAAGGGTCTAATATTTGAGGCACCAAAAATATGTGCTGGTCAGTTGTCAGATGCCTGTGATAGTGAGACCTTGTAGATCATCAGCTCGGGGTTCCCAGGGCATGGAGCGGAATCTAAGCCCCAGCCTGCTTTTTCACCAGGGCCCCTGATGGTGGGGATGGACTTGCATCAAGGTAGAACCAGGTCCACCCCCCCCCCCCCCAGGTACACCCAGCTGTGGATGTGGAGACCACCTGCCTGTGAAGAGTACAATGGCAGAAGATTGAAGAACAACATATGTGAAAGGGATCACGGGACTAGGAGAAGCACTGCGACAAGGAGGTAAGAATTACACTGGCAGGAAAACCGTATTATATTTTACAGTGAAAGTTATTGAGTTTCATCACAACTGGTAAGAGATTTAATATAAAGTTCTGTAATATAAATGATAAGAGACCCAGCCCTGCAATACATTTCCTACAAAGAATATAAAACGTGCTGATACATAAATCACTATAAAATAATTCAATATCCTTTAGTGAAAAAAATTATAAATATCATCTGAAAAGTCCAATAAAAACAATGTATGCCTCTCATACAATAGTCAGCATTCCACGTTGTGAATAAAAGGGCCAACTTAGGGGGTGATTGACTAAAAGCAAATAGACTGTACACCATACAGGGTGTAGTTGCATGCTGCAAGTGCAATTGCTCCAGAGAATTGTAAATGAGATAGGGATTCACTTTGCCAGGAATATCCAATCACGTGCAGGGAAAATTAAAAAAAAAAAGCCCTTTTGCTTTCACTTGATTGGATGATGGAAGTCCTGTGACTGCTGTGTCCAATGGAGCCAGTGATTAAGTAAAGCTTCATCTGAGGGATAAAGTGATGGTGGGGGTGGAATCGGTGACATCAGTGTGACATACAGGAGGGGGGAAGGCATACAGAACCCGAGGAATACATAGTAAGTGATCCACTATCTTTAAGGACTTTTACCCCCTTCCTGTCCAGGGCAATTTTCAGCTTTCAGCGCTATCACACTTTGAATGACAATTGCGCGGTCATGCAATACTGTACCCATATGAATTTTTTACCATTTTTTTGAGACAGATAAAGCTTTATTTTGGTGGTATTTATTCACCGCTGAGATTTTTATTTTTTTTACTATGTAAATGAAAATGTCCAAAAATTTTGAAAAAAAGGGTTTTTTTAATAAAATTTTGAAAATAAATAATATTCCATCATAAATCTTGGGCAAAATTTATTCCGTTATTTTTTTAGTAAAAAAAAAAAAAATCCAAACTACTTTATAACCAAAAATTATAATTTTTAAACATTTTTTCTTACATTTTTATTTTATTTTTTTATATTATTTATTTATTTATTTTTTTTTTTTTACATACTGTCACCCTAGCAGTACAGTGTCACCATGGTGACACTGTACTACGTGTGGGGGGTGATGAAGATTTTTTTTTTTTTTACACTGATTGCTTTTACACCCATAGGATGTAAAAGCAATCATTTCTTTCTCTCTGTCTGCATTCTTGTAGTCATTGAGAAGTACTGAGTGAGCTGTGATTGGTCACAGCTTGTCACATGGTACAAGGCTGTTGTGAATGGTCCTGTACCATGTGACCTCTGTGATCATTCACAGATTTCACACATAGTAAGCAATGATGTCACAAGTGTCGCCAATCAGTGATCACATGATCGGGTCCTCGTACAGAGGTCCCGTCCGACGATCGGTGTTTCGGAGGACACAGCGGGCACCGGATCGCGGTGCTGCGCGCTCCCAGGGAGCGCGCACAGCTAGAAAAGGCGGGTGCCGTTTATGACCGGCAACCCGCCCCTGGACTGCCCCTGCCCTGCCGTTTATATACAGCAGACGGACGGCAAGAGGTTAAAGTGATTCTAAAGGTTTACTTTTTTTTTTAATAACAAACATGTCATACTTGCCTGCTCTGTATATTGGTTTTGCACAGGGCAGCCTGGATTTTCCTCTTCTCAGGTCCCCTGCCGGCCCTCCTGACCTTTTCCCTCCTGTCGGGTGCCCTCACATCAAGTAGCTTGCTATGGGAGCACCCATACATGCGCACTTCCCAGCCGCTGCTCCGTGTGTCCATTCACTCACAGAGCCGCGGCTTGGTCCTGCCCCCTCTCTTTTCTCATTGGTTCACTGGCTGTGATTGACAGAAGCCAATGAGGAGACATAGGGGAGCACTCATAGTGTAGTAATTAAAACTTTTATTGAGAACAACACAGGTGCAGAATACAATTGAATAGCCAAGTATGAGCAAACACACTGACCCTTTTGGAAGTCAAAATGGCCGCCGGGCCTCCTCGTGGCACCGGCGGCTTAGTGTCAACGGCGTCCTGGGTTCCAGCTGACGCGTTTCGTGCGCACGCACTTCTTCAGAGTTGGAACCTCTGAAGAAGTGCGTGCGCACAAAACGCGTCTCCTGTGAGGAGCTTCTTCCATCTTTGTAGCCTTGGGGATTCCTGTGCCAGTTCCTTTGGAGGCTTACCTAGATCGTTACTGCTCTGACCTGCCGAATTACTTCTCACCACATGAGGGTGTAGGATCTCCATTCTTCCCAGCCATATACCTGACCAGACTCAAGTGGAGAGAGGATCTTCAGGATATATATACACACATGCGCATTACCTATGCGCGTTCTGGTTAGTGCGAAATTCTACCATTTACACTGGGATACAAGGAGCACTGTTTTTCACCGGACTGTGTTTATTATTATCATTTTCTCACTTTTTAAGAGCGCTGCATTTCTTTTATTTATGTATTTTGGGACTTTTATGTATTTTCCTATATGTTCAGCTGCTTTGCATTGTATATGAGCGCTTACTATATACTATTATTCCCAAAGTCACAGAATCGTTTTCAGTGTCTGATGACGAATTTCCCCACGAATCATTATCACTCAATTCTGCAAGTGGTTCTGATTTACTATCGCTGTTCTCTAGCCGGTCTAAAACCGATTTTGACATAAAGGGACGCTTTTTGGATGCCATGGACTTTTTCTAAGTTTCCAGGCAGAAAGAACAGTCAAAATGCAGGCAGGGCGCCGGACAAACCAGTAGGGACAAAATGTATGTGAAATGGTTTGAAACAGCAATGTTTTACTATGTAATAATCGTTTTAAAAAAAAATTCATTTTTTAACATTTTTAAATTTGCCGCCGTACGTCCCAACGTCACAGGGACAGGAACACGGAAGCCGGATGCCGACATCGGCCGGAGGAGATGGCCGGGGACGCTGCAGGGGACGCATCACAGGAGTGAAGGACAAGGTAAGTTCTGCAGGGAATCCCTGAGCAATGCTGCATGGTAAGCCCGAGTGTAGCTCGGGGTTACCGCTTTTGGTACTGAAATGTTACCCCGAGCTACACTCGGGAATACCGCCAGGGAGGTTAATCTTATTTCAGTGACTTGTGACTTTGATATGACTTGCTCGCAGCTTGCTTGTGACTTTGATGTGACTTGCTTGCGGCTTGCTTGTGACTTTGATGTGACTTGCTTGCGGCTTGCTTGTGACTTTGATATGACTTGCTTGTGGCTTGCTTGTGACTTTGATGTGACTTGCTTGTGGCTTGCTTGTGACTTTGATGTGACTTGCTTGCGGCTTGCTTGTGACTTTGATGTGACTTGTTTGCGGCTTGCTTGTGACTTTGATGTTTTGTAACTTTGGCAACTGACAGCAGAAAAAGACTGAGTGGCCCATCGAGTCTACCCATAGTTTTTGTGTGTGTGTTTTTTTTTTGTTTGTTTTTTGTTTTGGGGGGTTGGGGTTTTTTTGTTTTGTTTTGTTTTTTTAGTTTATTTATATATTTATTTTTTATTATTAAACTTACAAAATCCACTGAAGTTGCAAATAAAACAAATGAATTCAAATTAATTTTCATTGAAGATTCATTTAAATTGTGATTCAGAGATTCCAAAACATCTAAATCTTCGAATAACAAAAATTTCAATTGATAAGGAAGCAAATTATACATGTGTTAAGCCAGCTGTAGAGGTCTCAGGGACCGGCTGTGATTCCATCCATCTATGGGCAGGTTGATTGTACGATCCATTGATTGACTTGGGTACAAGCAGCCTGTTGGATTTTTTAGCAGGCAATTACCGCCCATGGCTCTCGGTAATCATTGTATTCTGCTGGTCGGGAAAGCTCCTCGCAGATGGCAATAGCTCCATGGGAGGCATTCTGCCATCAATGCTGACTGTATTGATGGGGGAATCCAGCGATATTCTTTCCTTTCACTCATTGGGGAAGATAAGGAAATCAATGATTCCATGACTTGCCTTATCTGTACATTTATCTTGCTTTGTCTTCTATTCAGGAGATATTTGCATGGCCCATAGTGTAAATTATATGTCCCAGCGAGTGACCGGGGAAGGGCATCCTCAAAGGGAAGTTGAGTTCTTGTCATGTTTTTAAGGTTCTTTTGTTAAATTCTCAATGTTTGCTCAGTAGCCCAGGCTGAACTTCACAGACACAACCGGAAGACTCCACACAATGATCCCCCCCCCCCTCCTACCATACAGCTGGGTCTGATGTTTCCATTATCTGCAGAATGTCTGAGGAGATACAACTTCTGCTCTACTCATTCTTTAGATGGCCCATTGTGCTCTGGTTGTTCTTTGTCATGTAGTAAATGTGCATTTGTGAAGAATGAAAGAAGTGAATGCAGCCTTACCAACCTAATGAGAGTAACAGTGTTGGCCTCAGCCGCTTCTCCAGCCACACCCCCTGATGGATTTCACCCCGCCCTCTGGGCTTGGTCACAGAGGTACCACAGAGGACCAAGCCCTTATGGGTGGGGTGAAATGCATCAGTGGGTGTGGCTGGAGAGGCGGCTGAGGCCAACATCATTACTCTCCTTTGGTTTGTTGAGGCCGCGTCCACTTTTTTTCCATCATCACCACTCCTGAATTAGTATAGGAATACCTACTCCCGTCTTTGTACCGGCGGGTTATTTCACATTGCCGGGCTTCCAGTGGTACTACAAGTTGGACCAGTATTTGTGAAGACTGTTTAAAAAACAGAAATAAAATAGACATTTAAAAACATATAAACTTGGGCTGTTCTACATAAAATGAAACCCTTCCACTTTCCATGACAGTAAGGAACACATCCCGATTGCATTGGCCAATCCTTTCTTCCCATTGCACTGGTTGCCATTTTGATATTTGTGATTCATTTAAAGTGAACAGTTTTCCTCTGTGCCATTTATATAATTATATAAGAAGCTCTCACACAACACACATCCCTTCAGTCATTACTATTCATGGAGGAACATGTTTGGTCCAGTTATCCCCTGACCCCAAAATCCTTTCTGCACTAAACCTCCTCCTTCAACCTCCATGAAATAAAGTGGTTGTAAGCCCTTCCATATCCCCAGTGCAGTGACTGGCCTGAGGTGATACAGAGGTGAAACAAATCCTCCAACCTAATTTGTACCCGTTTATCTGCAGTCTTTTCTTCTCTACATCCATTGAAAGTGTTGAATTTATAAAGCTTGTAGAGCTGTCAAAAAAAGGGGGCGGAGAGCTAAAGTTACAATCTGCAGAGCTTAGTGAGGACAGCTCTGACTTCTGATTGGAGGGAAGGGACACACCCACCTCCACACAGCTCACAGGACCAGAGCTGAGGCTGTGAATCTGCTGGAGGTTCTTCCCTGTCACCATTTTTCTCTTGGTGTTGGGAAAACTTGTACAGATAGGGGAAGGTGACTTCAGTGAGAAATGCCACTCTTAATTGAGGCAAGTACACACTATAGAGGGATATGCTTTGTTCATATTTTATGACTGAGGTTTACAGCCACTTTAATGTATATTTAAATCCAAGGTTCCCTGGCTGCTCATGTGATGAGTGGCGTTCTCCTCCAGTGATGTCGGTGAGTGTTTATGGAGTTTGAGAGCCAACCTATTTAGCATTCCATTTTATTATTATTATTATTATTATTATTATTATACAGGATTTATGGCACCAACAGTGTGCTCAGCACTGTACAATATAACGGGAGGCAATACAGCATTGATACAGTTCAATACAATACAAGAGGGTTAGAAGGTCCCTGATCCTGGGAGCTTACAATCTAATTTTAAGCCCAGTCTGTGTGATAACATACGCCCAGAGGGTGTGGCATGGACAGTATGGGCTCACAAGAAGTGGCTGCAATGATGCTGACATGTCATTTACCCCAGAAAGGCCTGGAGGTCAGGGATGGATGAAGATGTGGGAGAAGCACTTGATCCCAATGGGAAGTTAGTCACTCTTTGTAACCCTGGCAGTGAAATCCTTCCATGGAACCATCGTTACCTCTTTCCACTCATATCTGTTATGTCAAAACTTTATTAGGTAATATAAGGCATGAGTGTCACTTGGCCAATACTGGTTTCTCCATTTGTAATGTGGAGTCAGGGAAAGTTTTAATAATTAATTGTACATGACCCTCTCCTGATCCTGATTCATCCTATCCATACACTGTAATCTGTTGTATTCATCCTCAGCTGATGATGTAATAAAATACAATAAATCATGACTTGTGTCTTATGAATCCAACCCAACACGCTTTTATTTCTCACAATACCCTGTAGTTATAAATGTACATCATGTGCAGAATGTCACATATCTCTATGTATCAGTCATTCCCCATCAGCACTTTTATGTGTTCATAATACCTTCAGAATTATGAGAACCGACATCTTCCTCCTCGAATATTTGTATGTAACGTAATAAATGTTTAATATTTGGCAGAGGATACGTGGCCCCAATATTTACTGCCCCTCCACAGTCACACACTAATATTATAATGTATGTATATAGCTCTGACATATACCGCAGTGCTGTACAGAGAACACTGAGCCAGTCATATTAGACTCTGTGCCAGAGGAGCTTACACTCTAATGTCCCCTCCCCCACAGTCATACACTATTATTGTTATACATTTATATATCTCTGACATATACCGCAGCGCTGTGCAGAGAACACTGAGCCAGTCATATTAGACTCTGTGCCAGAGGAGCTTACACTCTAATGTCCCCTCCCCCACAGTCACATCAGTCTCTGTACCAGAGGAGCTTACACTCTAATGTCCCCTCCCCCACAGTCATACACTATTATTGTTATACATTTATATAGCTCTGACATATACCGCAGCGCTGTACAGAGAACACTGAGCCAGTCCCATTAGTCTCTGTACTAGATGAGCTTACACTCTAATGTCCCCTCCCCCACAGTCCCATCAGTCTCTGTACAAGAGGAGCTTACACTCTAATGTCCCCTCCCCCACATGCACATCAGTCTCTGTACCAGAGGAGCTTACACTCTAATGTCCCCTCCCCCACAGTCACATCAGTCTCTGTACCAGAGGAGCTTACACTCTAATGTCCCCTCCCCCACAGTCACATCAGTCTCTGTACCAGAGGAGCTTACACTCTAATGTCCCCTCCCCCACAGTCACATCAGTCTCTGTACCAGAGGAGCTTACACTCTAATGTCCCCTCCCCCACAGTCCCATCAGTCTCTGTACCAGGGTAGCTGACACTCTAATGTCCCCCCACAGTCACACACAGGCCTGGACTGGCCATAGGGCACACCGGACATTTGCCAGGTGGGCAGGGGCTTCTGGGCTTAAGATGACAGGGCTGCACAGCAGGAGGTAAGCGGCAACCGTGGTCTGAACAGGGCTAATACAGACCATGGCTGCCGCTCATCTCCCTCTGTGCGGCTATGTCCAAAGTAGGGCTGACAGGAGGAGTGGCAGCTAACAGGGACACCTCCTGGGCCAGGCGCTGCACTGAAGGGAGAATGGTGGCCTCTGTTCTTCACCTGCGGCTGCTAGCACACTGTGACAGATCTGTAGTGGCGGTAGATGGGACTGTCTCTGCTAGATGAGCTGTCTCTTTGCTGGATTGGCTGCTGGATGAGCTCTTTGCTGGATAGGCTGTCTCTTTGCTGGATGAGCTGTCTCTTTGCTAGATGAGCTGTCTCTTTGTTGGATGAGCTGTCCACGGTTTAGAGGGGCTGTCTCTTTGCTGGATGAGCTGTCTCTTTGCTGGATGAGCTGCCTCTTTGCTGGATGAGCTGTCTCTTTACTGGATGGGCTGTCTATTTGCTGGATGAGCTGTCTATTGTCTGGAAGGAATGTCTCTTTGCTAGTTGAGCTGTTTCTTTGCTGGATGTGCTGTCTCTTTGCTGGATGGCTGCCTCTTTGCTGAAGGGGTTCTCTCTTTGCTGGATGAGCTGTCTCTTTGCTGGAGGGTTTGTCTCTTTGCTGGAGAGGCTGCCTCTCTGCTGGTGAAGCTGTCTTTCTGCTGGAGGGGCTACCTATTTGCTGGATGGCTTGTCTCTTTGCTGAAGGGGCTGTCTCTTTGCTGGGTGAGCTGTCTCTTTGCTGGAAAGGCTGTCTCTTTGCTGAAGGTGCTGTCTCTTTGCTGGAAGAGCTGTCTCTTTGCTGGATGGAATTTTTCTTTGTTGGAAGGGCTGTATATTTGCTGGACAGGCTGTCTTTTTGCTGGATGAGCTTCTCTTTGCTGGGCAGGCTGTCTCTTTGCTGCATTATGTATAATACATAAGGAGGGATATGATTTCCATGTATAATACATAAGGGGGGATATGATCTCCATGTATAATACATAAGGGGGATATGATCTCCATGTATAATACATAAGGGGGATATGATCTCCATGTATAATACATAAGGGGGGATATGATCTCCATGTATAATAAATAAGGGGGGATATGATCTCCATGTATAATACATAAGGGGGGATATGATCTCCATGTATAATACATAAGGGGGGGATATGATCTCCATGTATAATACATAAGGGGGATATGATCTCCATGTATAATACATAAGGGGGATATGATCTCCATGTATAATACATAAGGGGGAATATGATCTCCATGTATAATAAATAAGGGGGGATATGATCTCCATGTATAATACATAAGGGGGGATATGATCTCCATGTATAATACATAAGGGGGGGATATGATCTCCATGTATAATACATAAGGGGGGGATATGATCTCCATGTATAATACATAAGGGGGGGATATGATCTCCATGTATAATACATAAGGGGGATATGATCTCCATGAATAATACATAAGGGGGATATGATCTCCATGAATAATACATAAGGGGGATATGATCTCCATGTATAATACATAAGGGGGGATATGATCTCCATGTATAATACATAAGGGGGATATGATCTCCATGTATATTACATAAGGGGGGATATGATCTCCATGTATAATACATAAGGGGGATATGATCACCATGTATAATACATAAGGGGGGATATGATCTCCATGTATAATACATAAGGGGGGATATGATCTCCATGTATAATACATAAGGGGGATATGATCTCCATGTATAATACATAAGGGGGGATATGATCTCCATGTATAATACATAAGGGGGGATATGATCTCCATGTATAATACATAAGGGGGATATGATCTCCATGTATAATACATAAGGGGGAATATGATCTCCATGTATAATACATAAGGGGGGGATATGATCTCCATGTATAATACATAAGGGGGGATATGATCTCCATGTATAATACATAAGGGGGGATATGATCTCCATGTATAATACATAAGGGGGGGATATGATCTCCATGTATAATACATAAGGGGGAGATATGATCTACATGTATAATACATAAGGGGGGATATGATCTCCATGTAAAATACATAAAGGGGCTATGATCTCCATGTATAATACATAAGGGGGGGATATGATCTCCATGTATAATACATAAGGGGGATATGATCTCCATGTATAATACATAAGGGGGATATGATCTCCATGTATAATACATAAGGGGGGATATGATCTCCATGTATAATATATAAGGGGGGATATGATCTCCATGTATAATACATAAGGGGGGGGATATGATCTCCATGTATAATACATAAGGGGGGATATGATCTCCATGTATAATACATAAGGGGGGATATGATCTCCATGTATAATATATAAGGGGGGATATGATCTCCATGTATAATACATAAGGGGGGGGGGATATGATCTCCATGTATAATACATAAGGGGGGGATATGATCTCCATGTATAATACATAAGGGGGGATATTATCTCCATGTATAATACATAAGGGGGGATATGATCACCATGTATAATACATAAGGGGGGATATGATCTCCATGTATAATACATAAGGGGGATATGATCTCCATGTATAATACATAAGGGGGGATATGATCTCCATGTGTAATACATAAGGGGGGATATGATCTCCATATATAATACATAAGGGGGATATGATCTCCATGTATAATACATAAGCGGGGATATGATCTCCATGTGTAATACATAAGGGGGGATATGATCTCCATGTATAATACATAAGGGGGGATATGATCTCCATGTATAATACATAAGGGGGGGATATGATCTCCATGTATAATACATAAGGGGGGATATGATCTCCATGTATAATACATAAGGGGGGGATATGATCTCCATGTATAATACATTTTTTGCTTTGAGGAGATGTTAAACTGCTGGCAAGAGTCTTGGTCACCAGGCGGAGTAGGTTATACATACCTTTATACATCCAGATCAATCAGGATTTATTCTTATGGAAGTCTCCCGCAGATGCCATGGAGTACACAGGAAGTGAGTGTAGCGTGTATAGGAGGAGGAGCGGATCTGGTGAGCTGTACTTGCTGTGGATGCCATGACTGATGTCTTTATATGCTGTTTTACATCGCACTTTGGGTGCTTTTTTCCTATTGGAGTGTTTTTAATAAAATAGTACCCTACAGAGAGCACTATTTGTGGCCCCATTCTTAGTCTGCATGCATGTCTTCCTGAGATGGAGAGTGTACATTTATTTATTTATTATTTATTTTAGGTACTTATATAGCACCATTAACTTTACACACACACACATATATATATATACAGTCATGGCCGAAATTGTTGGCACCCTTGATATTTTTCCTGAAAATCAAGTATTTCACACAAAAAAGGTATTGCATTAACACATGTTTTGCTATACACATGTTTATTCCCTTTGTATGTATTGGAACAAATATAAAACAGAGGCAGAAAAGCAAATATGACATAATGTCACACAAAACCCCAAAAATGGGCTGGACAAAAGTATTGGCACCCTTAACTTAATATTTGGTTGCACACCCTTTGGAAAACATAACTGAAATCAGTCGCTTCCTATAACCATCAATAAGCTTCTGACACCTCTCACCCGGAATTTTGGACCACTCTTCCTTTGCAAACAGCTCCAGGTCTCTCTTATTGGAAGGACACCTTTTCCCAACAGCAATTTTAAGATCTCTCCACAGGTGTTCAATGGGATTTAGATCTGGGCTCATTGCTGGCCACTTCAGAACTCTCCAGCGCTTCTTTGCCATCCATTTCTGAGTGCTTTTTGACGTATGTTTGGGGTCATTGTCCTGCTGGAAGACCCAGGATCTTGGACGCAAACCCAGCTTTCTGACACTGGGCCCTACAGTGCGACCCAAAATCCTTTGGTAATCCTCAGATTTCATGATGCCTTGCACACAGTCAAGGCACCCAGTGCCAGAGGCAGCAAAACAACCCCAAAACATCATTGAACCTCCACCATATTTTACCGTAGGTACTGTGTTTTGTTCTTTGTAGGCCTCATTCCGTTTTCGGTAAACAGTAGAATGATGTGCTTTACCGAAAAGATCTATCTTGGTCTCATCTGTCCACAAGACGTTTTCCCAGAAGGCTTTTGGCTTACTCAAGTACATTTTGGCAAACTGTAGTCTTGCTTTTTTATGTCTCTGTGTCAGCAGTGGGGTCCTCCTGGGTCTCCTGCCATAGCGTTTCATTTCATTTAAATGTCGACGGATAGTTCGCGCTGACACTGATGCTCCCTGAGCCTGCAGGACAGCTTGAATGTCTTTGGAACATGTTTGGGGCTGCTTATCCACCATCCGGACTATTCTGCGTTGCAATCTTTCATCAATTTTCCTCATCCGTCCACGACCAGGGAGATTAGCTACAGTGCCATGGGTTGCAAACTTCTTGATAATGTTGCGCACTGTGGACAAAGGCAAATCTAGTTCTCTGGAGATGGACTTGTAACCTTGAGATTGTTGATATTTTGCCACAATTTTGGTTCTCAGGTCCTCAGACAGTTCTCGTCTCCTCTTTCTGTTGTCCATGCTTAGTGTGGCACAGACAGACACACAATGCAAAGGTTAAGTGAACGTCTCTCCTTTTTATCTGCTTTCAGGTGTGATTTCTATATTGCCCACACCTGTTACTTGCCCCAGGTGAGTTTACAGGAGCATCACATGCTTGTAACATTCTTATTTATCCGCAGTTGTGAAAGGGTGCCAATACTTTTGTCCAGCCCATTTTTGGAGGTTTGTGTGACATTATGTCGAATTTGCTTTCTTTCCTCCCTTTTTTTGTTTTGTCCCAATACACACAAAGGGAATAAACATGTGTATAGCAAAACATGTGTTAATGCAATACGTTTCGTGAGAAATACATGATTTTCAGGAAAAATATCAAGGGTGCCAACAATTTCGGCCATGACTGTATATATATATTGTACATTCACATCAGTCCATAAGCCTTGAGGAGCGTACAATGTAAGTTCCCTAACTCACATTCATACATACACATACTAGGGACAATTTAGAGAGGAGCCAATTAACCTCCCAGCATGTCTTTGGAGAGTAGGAGGAAACCTTAGTACCTAGAGGAAACCCATGCAGGTACAGGGAGAACATGCAAACTCCAGGCAGGTGGTGCTTAGGCTGGGATTCAAGCCAATGACCCTAGTACTACCAGGCAGAAGTGCTAACCATTCAGCCACTGTGCCAAATGATCTGTAAGAAATGCCAAATAGCCCAAGGTAGGGCAACAAGCGTGATGAGACCTTGATTCACATGGAGGTCCATGAGAGAAGGTGAGCGTATTGTATGCACACAGGGTGGATGGATGGATCACCTGGATGGGATTTATAGAGAGCTGAACACAATCACAGTACACTGGTGGAGGAGTTGTATGGACATCAGAGACAATATCAATTGTGTGTTTGATTATTTTTCGTTTATTTGATGTTGTTATTTTGATTGCACAGCATTTATGTTTACTTCAGTATACATCAGTTATCTGGGGGGAGCCCATGGTATAACTTTGTTTAAAAAAAAATAATCATGCATCTTTTTAGATGCTATTTATTATATCTGTATGGTATTTATTATTAATATACAGGATTTATATAGAGCCAGCTGTGTACTCAGCACTTTACAACATAAGGGAGACAGTACAGATACAATACAATACAATACAGGAGGAATCAGAGGCTTTCATTGAAAAGCATTTCCATAATATTTGTTATAATTCCAAGCTAATAGTGTTTAGTTTTGGTAATCAGGTATAGAAAATGATCACATAAAACACCATCAAAAATATTCCCCTTAAACCAGATACAGTATATCTCCTATTTATTCCTCATAGAAATCACGCCTTGAAGAAATGTCCCACTTTGGGAAAGTTTTTAGTCTTGTAGATGTAGATGCCTTTGTCTTTTTTCCTTCCTCTGGCTATGTTGGTCAGCGAACTTCCCACACATTTATTAATGTGTTCATGTTTTAAGTCATATAAGATTTAATTGATATTCTGGGAACTCTGATGTTAGTAGTTCTCCCGATATTTACTATCATAGCAAGACTTTGTCTGCAGTAGAGGATCACTCTTTGCTTTGATGATTTATAGACCCTTCCAGAATATGTAGAGTGACTGACCTACAAATCTGACACCAATTCACACGGATGGGTCAGTATAATACTAGTACAACAGGAACAGGAAAACAATGGCGGAGATGAAAAGCTTTGCAGTTGGGACAGCAGTGCCTGGAAGACAAAGAAAAATGTTCATTAAAAAAATAGACAGTATTGTGGAACTCTGCAATGAACTTCTGTGTATTCCAAATCCAACTATTCAAATGAAAGTGCAGGTGCTCATGTTCTATAACTATCTGGGTCGAGTTTGTTGATTTTCAACTAAAACTGTTACAATGTTTATGTGTGCACTGTGTTCTGGGGTGACCTGCTAGGTGGATGGATCTGAGAGGAAGGGGTTAATGTTGCCGGTCAACTCTTCCCACCAAAAGTTTGAGATTCACCTCCCCCTCCGGTCAGCCCATGTGAATAAAAGAGCTCTTCTGTGCCCCTGAGAGCTCTTGCTAATTCATTGCCAAGATGTTGGCTTTTATCCTGCTAAACTATGTCCCCCTTCAGGGGAGGGGGGCAACGGGGGTTCTCTGAGGGTCTGGAAGCCTAAGGACTTTATGGACTCTTAACTGCCAGCTATGGACTTTTTGCCTGTATGGCTTATTGTCAGACATGGACTTTAACCCCTTGGGACCGGTGCCTCCTGGCCCTTTAAGAGGTTTTTGATGCCGAGGAGGGGATTTCTGATCATGAGACCACCATGATTGGCTGTCATTGCAGTCACATGATTGGAAAGCTCCCAATCACCAATAGAGATTGGAAGCTTTCCATTAGCCATTGGTAACTGTGCCGGGAACATGCAGGGTGCTCGCTCTCGGCACCTCTGTGTGTACATTCTGCTAAGCATATAGGCAGCCTCTCGGCTTTAGGGACCACCAGCCCAGAGGCCACATATATGCATACTGTTGGCCTCAACAGGTTAAGGATACTTGCTTCCACTTGTGGATTGTTCACCTTAATGGACTTGTGCCTCAAAGGACCGTGGACTTGCTGCTACTCAGGTAATCTTACCCAATTGCCACTTAGAGAACCTTTGTACTTGTGAAGCTGTTATAACAAGAACTGTTTCTGTATGTTTTGCACTACTTCAGTAGAGACTGTTGGTTGTTCCTTTAAATGTCTAGTCTAAAGTCTCTCAAGAGGGTGCAATGCACGGTGTATCTAAAGAACGGGGTGATATCAGCGGTGTAAATAGCACTGTTTTATTTAATGAACCACAACATGCACAAATTGTACACTTACATTCTGCTCACATATGTATGCTTCCACTACTGGCCCAAATCCAAGATGGCTGTGCTCTCCACAGACCTTAAATGATGTCTTGGGCATAGCCCCGATCACTGCGTTTCATCTAAAGGATGTTTTCAGTGATCGTAATCCCAGGATTCCAGTCTGTGGAGTACACAGCCATCTTGGATTGGGACCAGTAGTGTAGTTTACATACACTATATTGCCAAAAGTATTGGGACAGTCACCCCTACAAACCATGTGATTCCAGTGTTCCAATTACCTCCATGGATACAGGTGTATACAATCAAGCCCCTAGGCATGCAGACGGCTTCTACAAACATTGGTGAAAGAATGGGTCGCTCTCAGGAGCTCAGTGACACCAAGCGTGGTCCCGTGATAGGTGGCCACCTGTGCAATTGTTTTTTTTGGAAATCGTCCAATCAACTTATTCCAGTTCACTTTATGGGGTAGACTATCCGAATTTAAATATATGAAACTAATCCAAATATACAAAACTAACGTGAATTGAAGAAACAAACTCCAAATATATTAAACAAATCTGAATACATGAAAGGAATCTGAATATACGAAACACATTCAGAAAATGAATCACTCTAACATAATGATGATGACAAAATCAAATTATGAATTTAACAAATGAATCTGAAATAAACAGATATTTCCATTGTGCACATCTCTAGCGGCAGCACATTTGCTCATGGATATTCTGAGACGTATATTTTATAATACGGTAATGAGGAGGATTTGTGTGATTATTTATACTATGAGCACAAGCTATTTATTTGCTATGCAAGGAATCATTGCTCACCAGTGTGGGTTTACATTTATTATTTTTACTGAGAGTATATTTGTTTAGAGCAAACAGCGCTCCACCTCTGGAATATCTCTGTAGTATCTCCACCTCCCTTATCAGGAAAGGAAATCCAGCAGCTGTACCCACCAATCAGCACCTTGTATTTTCCATAGGCACAGAGCTCACATTATAATTATTCTAAGACTCCTACCTTGTATGATAGGAGGGACAACCCCGATCCCTCTATACAGAGGAAGACCCTCACATTTCTGAAATCCCACCTAACTTCACTGAATGTTTGAACGCAACACACCTTCCCTGGAATAGGGACTCAGATGACTTATTTAGACCTTTTTATCCCAATGTGTTACTCCACCAGCCAACCAAATGTGATCCACTATGACTAAAGGCAATTGATTATAATAATCACTTTCCTTTCTTACCTCCATCAGAAGACAGAGCAGCTGGAAATAAAATACAAACACAAATCAGATTGTTTTCATAGAAAAACTATGTTACTATTTTACTATGTTACTATTGTTCTGTATAATATATATATATATATTTTGTTTTTTTTAATTACAGGTGCTTATACAGAGCTGTCAATTTACACAGCGCTTTATATAAATAAATATCCAAATACCACCCAAAACGCACTCTCCGCTCCTCGCAAGACCTCCTACTCTCTAGTTCCCTGGTCTCTTCTTCCCATTCCCGCCTCCAGGACTTCTCCAGGACATCACCCATCCTATGGAACTCCCTACCCCAATCCATCAGACTATCACCTACTCTCCTCTCCTTTAAGCGCACCCTGAAAACCCATCTCTTCAGGGAAGCCTACCCCACCCCCTGCTAATTGCAGATCTCCTCCACTCTTCCTACCACTCCATCCCCCACAGCTATCTCCTCCTGTGCCACCATCCCCTCCCTCCTAGATTGTAAGCTCCAAGGAGCAGGGCCCTCGAACCCCTCAGGTATCGCATTGTATTGCTAATGTACTGTCTCATGTATTGTCTCCCATTGTAATGTACAGCGCTGAGCAAACTGTTGGCACTTTATAAATACTGTATAATAATAATAATTATATATATATATATTAGATTCACATCAGTCCCTAACCCTCAAGGGGCGTACAATCTAAGGTCCCTAACTCACATTCCTACATACACATTCTAGGGACAATTTTAGACAGGAGCTAATTAACCTGCTGGAATGTTTTTCTAGTGTGTGAGGAAACCGGAGCACCAGAGGAAACCCACACAAGCACAGTGGGGACATGCAAACTCCAGGCAGATAGTGCAGTGGTTAAGATTCAAACCAAGGACCCTGGTGCTGCTAGGTAGACGTGCTGAGCACTGTGGAGCCTGGATTGGCTCTCCAAGCTGCTGTTCTGGGAACTATGACTATTGAGACAAATTCACATCCATTAAACAATAATATTTAGGACATTTCTATGTTTCTAAAATCCCCCTTATTCTGATTGGGTGCCAAAAATGAGCAAATTCTCCACATGGATAAAATTAACTCCTTAAGTTCTTCAGCGATATACTTTTACCAGCAACCAATGAGAGAACGCCTACTTAGTCCTAATATATTCTTCCTTCATGTGTGATGCATTGTGATTAAATTGCAGCTGATTATAAAAAAAGTCAAACTCACCTCCAACAGACGACACAGCGGCTGGAAGTAAAATAAAGATACAAATATTATTAACTTCATTTTTATTATCAACTTTTTATTATTAACTTATTTATCAACTTAATTTCTGCTTTGATTTTTAGAATTCTAAAGGCTTCCTGTACATATAAAATATATTTTTTATCGATTACTTCTAGTTTATCAGGTTGTATCAGCTACTGATATGAAGCCAAAGTATTGTATCCAATTTACTACAAATAAAGGAAAAGACATCAAAGAAAAAAACAGAATAGTGTGACATCACTTCTATATAAACGTTTATCAAGTTATTTTCACATTTTAGCCATTGCTTTAGTCCGTTGATTGCCTTTCTATAAATATAAATCATATTTAATGTAAAAACTGGGAAGTTTGGTAAGTAAGATAGTAAAGTAAGAGAAAATGAAATAAAATGTGTGGGCTGTAAAGCAAGAAAAATGCCAAACTATTCTGTTTATAATAATTATAAGAGGAGGGACATTAAAAGTATATTTGACATACCAGTAAAATCTTTCTTGGAGAGAAATTTGAGATAGAGGATTCTTATTCATTACATTGGCTATTATGCAGCCACTTTGAAATGATTGGACAAAAAAAGGGGTGTTCCTTTTTAACTCCTCCCACTGGAACAGATAGTTTCAGTTTTGCAGCAGGCAATAGGGAGATCAGATGGGGGGAGGGGGATTCCCGTACATAGATTTTACTGGTAAGTAAAAAACCCCACTTTGTTAGTCATACAATACAGGACACTGTCATTACACTAGGACAGTGATGGGCAACCTTTTTTTCAACTGAGCCAAATCTCGCCAAAACCACGATTGAAATTTATTTTGAGAGCCACATTTTTAAAACTGAAAATACATCCCCCATATAGTAATTCATCCCCCATAGTAATTCACCCCCCCTATAGTAATTCATCCCCCCTATAGTAATTCATCCCCCATATAGTAATTTATCCCCCATATAGTAATTCATCCCCCTTAGTAATTCATCCCCCATAGTAATTCATCCCCCATAGTAATTCATCCCCCATATAGTAATTCATCCCCCATATAGTAATTCATCCCCCATATAGTAATTCATCCCCCATAGTAATTCATCCCCCATATAGTAATTTATCCCCCATAGTAATTCATCCCCCATATAGTAATTCATCCCCCCTATAGTAATTCATCCCCCATAGTAATTCATCCCCCCTATAGTAATTCATCCCCCATATAGTAATTCATCCCCCATATAGTAATTCATCCCCCATAGTAATTCATCCCCCATATAGTAATTCATCCCCCATAGTAATTCATCCCCCATATAGTAATTCATCCCCCATAGTAATTCATCCCCCATATAGTAATTCATCCCCCATAGTAATTCACCCCCCATAGTAATTCATCCCCCCTATAGTAATTCATCCCCCATAGTAATTCATCCCCCATATAGTAATTCATCCCCCATAGTAATTCATCCCCCATATAGTAATTCATCCCCCATAGTAATTCATCCCCCATATAGTAATTCATCCCCCATAGTAATTCACCCCCCATAGTAATTCATCCCCCCTATAGTAATTCATCCCCCATAGTAATTCATCCCCCATATTAATGCATCCCTCATATAGTAGTAGTAAGCAAGTAGTGAGCCAAGTCCCCCCTGTGTCAATTCACTTACCTTTGCTCCGCGTGTTCCTCTCGCCATGTTCCCGCGCCGTTCCGGTCTTCAGGGCGGACTGTGAGAGGAGCCTAGCTCCTCTCACGTTCGTCACGCTGCCCCGCCTACACACATCCTGACAGCCAATCACTGGCTATCAGGATGTGAGTGGCAGCGAGACTGGCCAATCATTGCATTTGAGCGCGCTGCCCTGGCTGTTTTTTTTTTGGATCACGCTGCATAGTCCCTGCCGCCCAAGAGGAGGGAGGGGAGCGGGCGCCCGGCACACAAGAGCCACATTAAAGCGTGTAAAGAGCCGCATGTGGCTCGCGAGCTGCGGCTTGCCGACCACTGCACTAGGACATCCAAACGTAAGGCTCAACAGACGCAGAGCATCAAAGAGAAGCAATGGCACAGGAAGATGTTGTATCTGCAACTGTACTAGAAAGGAAGCAGAATATCCGCATTGTGACCAATGATGATTGGCACCCGTAGTACAGAGACACAGGCACAGAGGGAGATAATAATGGATGCAGTGTAAAGGCAAAGTCTAAACTGATTGGCTGATACAATATAGAATAACATATAGCAGATTGCTGCCATAGCCCCGCCCACTCCCGTCGGTGGGCCCGTGTACTGACTCTCTGTGCTATGCTATGCTCTATCAGCTTGTCAGTTCAGGCTTTGTCTATACACTGCATCCAGCGTTGTTATCTCCCACTGTGCCCGTGTCACTGCACTACGGAGTGCCCATCATCATCATTTGTTACAATGTAAGAGGATATTATATTTCTTTTCTATGGAAGTTGTAAAATACTGACATCTTCCTTCACCCTTGCTTTTCTTTTATGCTGCTTGATGTGTTTAGATCTTCCCTGATCCATGTGGAGAGGTTCTGTGGGACATGTTAACCCTTGATCTGCCAGATGTCCTCCATTTCTGCTTGGTTCATAGTGCACAAGTCAGGTCCTCTTTTTCATTCATTCTTTCTCCATTCACAAAAATGTATTGTTGTGGGTTTGGGAGTGCCACATCTTTTCTTTTATCCACAGAGTCAGAAAGCTGATTGTAGCACCTATGCCTGAAATTACCATTAGAGGAGGCCTTAATATCCACCTGGTAAACTTAACAAACATATGAAAGGAAGACCAAATGGCTGATGCTGAAAAGTCCATGAAGCACTAACAGGTTTAGTAAAGGGAAGGGAGGAGTCCTATCATTTAGACCTGGAGCTCAGATGATGACTCTTCTAATCCACCTAGTAATGGCGGATTAGAATAACATATAACAGATTGCAGCAATAGCCCCGCCCACTCCCGTCGGTGGGCCCGTGTACTGACTCTCTGTGCTATGCTATGCTCTATCAACCTAGCTGATACTCAACTGAGCTCAAAAGTATAAACCAAATACTATTGTCTAGTGACAGAACTACTAATTGGGGTATGAGAATGGTTGTTGCACCTATATCTGTATAAAAAGTCTGCAGCAGTGGAATCTGCAGCAGTGGAATCTGAAGCAGTGGAATCTGAAGCAGTGGAATCTGCAGCAGTGGAATCTGAAGCAGTGGAATAAACTTTGGGAATCCTCAGGAAGCAGAAAAAGGATCCAAGTGCATAAAAGTGGCACCAACTAAAAGGCAAACATTTATAATGAATATTATATCAATGAAGTGGAGAGAAATGTCAGAGCAGGTCATAAGGAAGACATGACAATGTATTGGAAGGAGAAACCACCTCAAGGAGGAAGGGGGCTCCTCACAGGCTAAGGCTGCTATCTCAGAGACCCTCCGCATAGAGGTGATAGTAACAAGAATGGCCACCTGGCAAATTAAGTCAGACAAGGGAATATCCCTGATAGATCCAAAGGGCAGCTACTGAAGAGCTAAAAGAACCAGATGAAGACCCCGAGGAGAAACAGTGAAGTGTGAAAGTGAAAGGTGAGTGAGACAACTTGTACAAAAGCCTTAGATAGTGGGTGAGAAGCCAATGGAATATGAAACAATACAGCCAAGGCTGATATTTCCCTTTATTAGTACTTAAAGCCATGTGCTGATTCAGACCAGACTGACAGAAAGACAGGATGAGTTCCCTGGAGTATTTCTTAAGAGAAATTTCCTTTTCTGAAGACTGAGAATGTTCACTTGACAACTTTCCACTCCAGGGATGTGGATGTACACAGGGCTGGAATATGCAGTTCAGGCCATGAAAAAATCATGTCTGTTTCCCGTTCCACATCTTTAGAGAAAAGGACTTCCTTGACTCCAGCACTGAATTGGAAACTCCAAACCCCAGGGAGAGCATGGCCTTGCGGTCAGATGCTGACAAAATGTTGAGTTGCAACAGTCTGGATGAAAAGTAGACATATGGCATTGCCTCAAAAGGGCAATCCTTTCATCCCCAAATAATCATGCAGGCACAAAGTGAGACAGAAGTTGGTACCAGGGTAGGAAAATCCTGGACTGGGTATAACAGGTCAAAGCACTCTAGTTTGTGAGAAGGTTCCAGCAATGACTTTCATAGGCTGAGGATTAAACCAAAGCTTTGCAGAATCTGCATCATCCACTGGATGTTAGCTGACAGGGATAGGGAGGACTGATCCTTTACTGGGAGATCATCCAGGAATCCCACAACATGAATCCCCAGAACACAGAGCAGAGCTCAGACTGGGGCAAGCGCCATTGTGAAAACCCGGAGGTACCAAGGACAAGCCAAAGTGATGAGAGACAAAGGGGTGATGCTGATCGTCCATTGCAGAACTCAGATAGCATTGATGATCTCTTTTTTACCAGCATCCAATCACCTGAAGGCAGATGCATAATACCCAGTGCAACAACTAAAGATCCCGTGTCCTGTACCATACGACTAACACCTTCCCATGCTAAGCATTGTTATACAAATGTTTTGTGAACTAGAAGTAGATATTGTATATATGTGAATTTTACGGAATCCCTTCAATAATTCAGTACAATAAGGCTATAAATAGCATAAAGATTCACTATTCCCTAAAATGTATAAAAACTGTGAATATAAATATGCTAATACCAATATTCCCAAAAGTATATATCACACAAATATATAAAAAAAAAAATTCAAAATGTAACAGTCCAAAAATAGATAAAGAAATAAAATTAAATAATTTATAAAAAGTCACTCTGTGCCAACTTCAATCATCAATCTTCATATTCAGCCTTTCAATGGCTCAAAGAAACCTCAACATAAAAAGAAAAATGACATAGTGCATTATCTTAAATAAAATATAAATGAAACAGATGTGATAAACGCAAACCACCATGCGTGATCACAAATAGTGAAAAAAGTGAAAGTGTCAAAATAGTGCCAGTGAATCAATCCAGTGAAAAATATGCATCCAAAAACAACCTGTGAAACACTGGGGTTTATTTACTAAAGCTGGAGAGTCCAAAATGAGACTCCCTTCTGCATAGAAACCAATCAGCTTCTAACCTCAGCTTGTTCAATGAAGCTTTGGCAATGAAACCTGGAAGCTGATTGGTTTCTAGGCAGAAGGGAGTCTGATTTTGGACTCTCCAGCTTTAGTAAATAAACCCCACTGTGTCCACTTCTATGGTGTAAGGAGTGAATACCCTTACCAAAATATGTGAATAATATGCCTTTACACCTCCCAGCGAGGGTATTATCACAAATCCTGCTTCAACCAAAGGATCATCACAGCCTCATGCATCAGATCAAGACGTCATCCAGATATAGCAGCTTTCAAGTATAACCATGAATCTCCACCAATCCACGGATGCCCACCACGTATAGAAGAACTCATAGTGTAAACCCGCATATACAATTTAAATGACTTTACTGAATATGCTTACATCATGATTCCTCTTTTATCAGAATATCCAAACCTCTCAGAGATCCCTGGTTCCTCCACATGGACTTCTATGAGGTTTTACCAGATTGTAAAATGGCCTCCAGATCACTTCCAGTTCCTCTATGCGTCTGACATCACTTCCCTTGACATGTTTCGTCACCTGACTTAATCATAAGAGATCGTAAGAGATCATAAGAGAATTTGTGATAATACCCTCGCTGGGAGGTGGAAAGGCATATTATTCACATATTTTGGTAAGGGTATTCACTCCTTACACCATAGAAGTGGACACAATGTTTCACATGTTGTTTTTGGATGCATATTTTTCACTGGATTGATTCACTGGCACTATTTTGACGCTTTCACTTTTTTCACTATTTCTGATCACGCATGGTGGTTTGCGTTTATCACATCTGTTTCATTTATATTTTATTTAAGATAATGCACTATGTGATTTTTCTTTTTATGTTGACGTTTCTTTGAGCCATTGAAAGGCTGAATATGAAGATTGATGATTGAAGTTGGCACAGAGTGACTTTTTATAAATTATTTAATTTTATTTCTTATCTATTTTTGGACTGTTACATTTTGAATTTTTTTTTTAATATATATATTTGTGTGATATATACTTTTGGGAATATTGGTATTAGCATATTTATATTCATAGAAGTAGATATTGACAGTCACATGTACAGTATAGGAGACATCACATATTTCCAAAAACAGTCTTTATAAAAATAAATCTTACCTTTCTGGTATATGGGTCCAATAGTTATATTTTTCACATTATTGTCCACCGAAGCAGATCTAATAGCCGGACAACTCTAAAACCAAAAATAAAGAGTCATCAAATTGTTACCCAGAAACAATAATAGAGATGTTCTGTTTGTCGACCTAATTAGTTTCGTATTACTATATGCATAGAAAAGAGATTACTCTTCTAAATGAAGTAAAACTTTACTGTTTCTAAGCTCATGAATATAAATTGTGTTTTCCAACTTTATGAAAAAAAAAGTTATAATTTATTTTACAGGGAATTCCACAAAATGTCCCCAGCCAGCAGCCTCCTGACATCTAATGATGTTACAGTGGGAGGAGCCTGATGGGAAAGCTGAAACACTAGATCCCCATCAGGCTATCTGCTTGTGAATGACAGCAGGCAGCGAGTGGATTCTATAGCCAATAGCTATCAGTTATATCAGTTAGTTAATTATGTATATTGCTCAAGAATCTTTTTAAGGGGGAAAAATTAATGCAATAAAAATGATTATTATTAGAGATGAGCGAATCGAACATGACGAAGTGGAATTCGTTCCGAAGATTTGGAAAAATTCTATTCGCGACGAATCCGAAGATTAGCAAACTTCGGATGCACGAATCGAATTTTCCCAAAAATGGCGGCGACATGTGTGGCGACGGAGAAAATGGACAGAGAAGATGGGGCGGGGATCTCTGGGAAGGCGCGCAGACAAGGCGCGCTGACCCATAATGCATTCATGACATGTGATCGCATTAGCCAATCAGCAGCCAGCCAGCCAGCACTGTGTAATGGTGGAGCTATAAATCGCGGCCATCTTAGACTTCTCCATTAGCCTCTGGTCATTCAAGAGAGACAGACCTGTGTGTATTAAGGGACAGAGTTAGGGCCACAGAGACTTTAGGGCCACAGAATCGTTACTCAGGGACACAGAATCGTTACTCAGGGACACAGAATCGTTACTCAGGGACACAGAATCGTTACTTAGGGCCACAGCTATCAAAGAATAGAAAATTTAAAGTGACATACACCCTTTTTTTTTTTGGTGGCTGTCGTGCACAGTTGGTGCTGCAGTTTGCCGATTGTGCAAAATAAACTGACTTTCTGCTTCACAACCACTATTGTACGTTCAAAGAGTTAGATCCATTTACACGCCGGCTGGCGGTAATATTTTTTGGGTGATTAGTGCATTCCAGTGACATAAACGTACAGTTTCCAGCCAACGGCAAGCTGCAATTGACCGATTGTGTACAATAAACTGACTTTCTGCTTCACAACCACTATTGTACGTTCAAAGAGTTAAATCCATTTACACGCCGGGTGGCGGTAATATTTTTTGGGTGATTAGTGCATTCCAGTGTTACATAAACGTACAGTTTACAGCCATCGGCAAGCTGCAATTGACCGATTGTGTACAATAAACTGACTTTCTGCTTCACAACCACTATTGTACGTTCAAAGAGTTAGATCCATTTACACGCCGGGTGGCGGTAATATTTTTTGGGTGATTAGTGCATTCCAGTGACCTAAACGTACAGTTTCCAGCCAACGGCAAGCTGCAATTGACCGATTGTGTACAATAAACTGACTTTCTGCTTCACAACCACTATTGTACGTTCAAAGAGTTAAATCCATTTACACGCCGGGTGGCGGTAATATTTTTTGGGTGATTAGTGCATTCCAGTGACAGAAACGTACAGTTTACAGCCAACGGCAAGCTGCAATTGACCGATTGTGTACAATAAACTGACTTTCTGCTTCACAACCACTATTGTACGTTCAAAGAGTTAAATCCGGTTTTATTTTTGGGGTGCCTATTGAATTAAAGAGTATGTCAGACAACACGCAGAGGAGTGGCAGAGGAGGCAATGTTTCAGGACAAATCGTTGACAAATGCTGGGACGTTCAGTGTTGTGGGACAGACTAAAACATTTAATGTGAAAATGGCTTAATGTAGCTTAACGTGTAATAAACTGCCTAAATCTCAATCAATTGACTTGAAACTTTGCACAGCCCAAGTTCTCAACATCCCAAACATGTCCTAGAAGTTTCATACATTTCAGCCTTCCACAAAAAAAATGGGGGACATTAAGCTTGTTTTTTGGGGAGCTTAATGTGGCTTAACGTACAAAAAAAAGCTTAGATGTTGACCAATCTCCCCCAAACTTTACACATTAGAAGACTCTATCTATGTCAACATATTCTCAAAATTTCAGGTCATTTGGTAAATCACACCAAAAGTTATTCACATTAAGCTATATTTTACAGTGCTAAAACATTTAATGTGAATAGGTTATTGTAAAAAGAGCTTAACGTACCATAATGTGCCTAAACCTCAATCAATTGACTTGAAACTTTGCACAGCCCAAGTTCCTAACATCCCACACATGTCATAGAAGTTTCATGGATTTCAGCTTTCCACAAAGAAAATGGGGGACATTAAGCTTGTTTTTCGGGGAGCTTAATGTGGCTTAACGTACAAAAAAGAGCTTAGATGTTGACCAATCTCCCCCAAACTTCACACAATAAAAGACTCTATCTATACCAACATCTTCTGAAAATTTCAGGTCATTTGGTAAATCACACCAAAAGTTATTCACATTAAGCTATATTTTACAGTGCTAAAACGTTTAATGTGAACAGCTTAATGTAAAAAGAGCTTAACGTACCATAATGTGCCTAAACCTCAATCAAGTGACTTGAAACTTTGCACAGCCCAAGTTTCCAACATCCCAAACATGTCCTAGACGTTTCATACATTTCAGCCTTCCACAAAAAAAATGGGGGACATTAAGCTTGTTTTTTGGGGAGCTTAATGTGGCTTAATGTACAAAAAAGAGCTTAGATGTTGACCAATCTCCCCCAAACTTTACACATTAGAAGACTCTATCTATGTCAACATATTCTAAAAATTTCAGGTCATTTGGTAAATCACACCAAAAGTTATTCACATTAAGCTATATTTTACAGTGCTAAAACGTTTAATGTGAACAGCTTAATGTAAAAAGAGCTCAACGTACCATAATGTGCCTAAATATCAATCTATTGACTTGAAACTTTGCACAACCCAAGTTCTCAACATCCCAAACATGTCCTAGAAGTTTCATAGATTTCGGCCTTCCACAAAGATAATGGGGGACATTAAACCTTTTTTGGGGGAGCTTAATGTGGCTTAACGTACATAACAGATCTTAGATGTTCACCAATTTCCCCCAAACTTCACACACTACACATGTAGAAGACTCTACATCACGGGTACTGAATTAGAATTCACAAAAGTCCGGTTTTTAATACTTTCTTTCTGCAGAGGTCTGAATTTCATTTTTCTTCTATGACTCAGATCTTTAAATTCACAATTAATGTCCTCAGTTCCCCTTTTCCAATCACACCCCTCTTTACATCACAAACCCCTTTCACATCGGAGCCCCCAAACATTACAGCCCCGCTTACATCACACCCCCCTTGAAATCATAGACCCTTCTCTCACATCACAGTCGCCCTTGCAATCACAACCCCCCACATCACAGCTCACCCCCTCTTGACATCACAGCCCTCCTCCTCACATCACAAACCCTTCATATCACAGCCCCCCTCTCACATTACAGCCCCCCACATCATAGCTCCCCCCTCACATCACAGCCCCCATTTTACATCACTGCCACCCATATCACATCACAGCCCACCCATATCACAGCTCCCCCATCTTACATCACAGCCCGGCTTATCACAGCTCCCCCTCCTGCATCAGAGCTCCCCCTTCTCAAATCACGGCCCCCCATACCACAGCTTCTCCCTCTCATATTATTTACCCCCCTCACAAACCTTCATATTACAGAGCCCCCCCCCCATTCTCATCACAGCCCCTTATATCACAGCTCCCCATTCTCACATCACAGCCCCCTATATCACATCACATCCCCCCCATATCACAGATTCTCCCTATCATATTACAGCTCCCCAAGTATTACAATTTACCTCTCTCACAGCCACTCATATCACAGCTCACCCCACACAGCTCCCCCCTCTCAGTTTCCAGCCCCCCATATCACAGCTCCCTCTCTGACATCACAGCCCCCCATAATCTCCCCCTAGCTTAACTCAGTGTTGTGGAGGACGGGGAGAGTGGCAGGGTAAAATCCTCTTCTGGGTGCGCACAACTACATGTGTAGTGTGTGAAGTTTGGGGGAAATTGGTGAACATCTAAGATCTGTTATGTACGTTAAGCCACATTAAGCTCCCCCAAAAAACAAGCTTAATGTCCCCCATTATCTTTGTGGAAGGCCGAAATCTATGAAACTTCTAGGACATGTTTGGGATGTTGAGAACTTGGGTTGTGCAAAGTTTCAAGTCAATCGATTGAGTTTTAGGCACATTATGGTACGTTAAGCTCTTTTTACATTAAGCTGTTCACATTAAACGTTTTAGCACTGTAAAATATAGCTTAATGTGAATAACTTTTGGTGTGATTTACCAAATGACCTGAAATTTTGAGAATATGTTGGTATAGATAGAGTCTTTTATTGTATGAAGTTTGGGGGAGATTGGTCAACATCTAAGCTCTTTTTTGTACGTTAAGCCACATTAAGCTCCCCAAAAAACAAGCTTAATGTCCCCCATTTTCTTTGTGGAAAGCTGAAATCTATGAAACTTCTAGGACATGTTTGGGAGGTTGAGAACTTGGGTTGTGCAAAGTTTCAAGTCAATAGATTGAGGTTTAGGCAGTTTATTACACGTTAAGCTACATTAAGCCATTTTCACATTAAATGTTTTAGTCTGTCCCCAGTGTTGTGCGCATTAAGCCAGACACCAAAGGGCAGCACAGACCTGTTATTACTCGCTCAAGCATGGCTGAACAAAACCAGTCTCTACCACAAATTGGACCCAGACCTGCCCAGGGTCTCGTAACTAGATTGCACGGAGGAGTAGAGTCCGTTATCGGAATTAAATAGACAAAACGCCACACCAAAAAGAGTGGCCATTTCCAACACTTATTCCAGAAAGAGGAACAACCCGTTTCATATACGGCCCGTAGACGTTTCACGTCTGCCACATTCAGTCGATTTAAGACGCAAGCTCCACTTCCTTTGGTCTCTGACCGTCGATATACCTTTAAGTGTCAGCTTTGAAGCTATATTCCCTCCGGAGCACTGACACTGGTGCCCTTCCGTCAACATGCCTTTAAGTTTCAGTTTTCAACCATATTCCCCACAGAAGCCAAACTCTTGGGTATCCCAGAAGCTGCTCAGCGGGTCAGGGCAATAAAGCTCCCGGTTCGCAGGTTGTTCCGTCTTATGGATGGAAGTACGACGGTATATGATCTTCTTCGCACCCACGGCATTACCTCATAAAATTTCTGCATTGCATCTGCAATCACAACGCTGACTTCCAGGATCGCCACTCAGCCATTGGACTCTTGATAGTCGTCTCCCCACACTGCTGCTGGGGGGACTTTTTAACCTAGGCCTGTGTATGGCCTTCAATTGAAGCTGCTTCCGCTCCGCCACTCTGCCATTGGACACTTGATAGTCGTCTCCCCACGCTGCTGCTGGGGGGACTTTTTAACATAGGCCTCTGTATGGCCTTTAATTGAAGCTGCTTACACTCCGCCACTCTGCCATGGGCCTCTTGGGTATCCCAGAAGCTGCTCAGCGGGTCAGGGCAATAAAGCTCCCGGTTCGCAGGTTGTTCCGTCTTATGGATGGAAGTACGACGGTATATGATCTTCTTCGCACCCACGGCATCACCTCATAGAATCTCTGCATTGCATCTGCAATCACAACGCTGACTTCCCGGATCGCCACTCAGCCATTGGACTCTTGATAGTCGTCTCCCCACACTGCTGCTGGGGGGACTTTTTAACCTAGGCCTGTGTATGGCCTTCAATTAAAGCTGCTTCTGCTCCGCCACTCTGCCATTGGACTCTTGATAGTCGTCTCCCCACACTGCTGCTGGGGGGACTTTTTAACATAGGCCTCTGTATGGCCTTCAATTTAAGCTGCTTACACTTCGCCACTCTGCCATGGGCCCCTGTACCGCCTCCTCATGCTGCTGCCAGGTCCAGAGTGTGTCATGGGTCCCTGTACGGCCTCCCATTGCTGCTGACTTCATCGCCAGACTCTGCCATGTGCCACTTTCAGGTCTCCTTACACTGTTGGTGGGTTCCATTTTGTGATAGGGAGCTGTATGGCCTCCCATTGCTGCTGCCTCCACCGCCACCCTGCGCCATGTGCCTCTGTCGTCTGCTCACGCTGCTGACGGCTTCCGCTTTTTAACCTAGGCCTGTGTTTGGCTTCCGAATACTGCTGCATCCACCGCCACCCTGCGCCATGTGCCTCTGTCGTCTGCTCACGCTGCTGCCAGGTCCATACTGATTCATGGCCCCCTGTACCGGCTCCTCATGAACGTGGTTCAGCGGGTTTGCATCACTTAACGGCAAATCGTTGACAAATGCTGGGACGTTCAGTGTTGTGCGCATTAAGCCAGACACCAAAGGGCAGCACAGACCTGTTATTACTCGCTCAAGCATGGCTGAACAAAACCAGTCTCTACCACAAATTGGACTCAGACCTGCCCAGGGTCTCGTAAGTAGATTGCACGGAGGAGTAGAGTTCGTTATTGGAATTAACTGTGAGGGACTTTTAAACCTAGGCCTGTGTATGGCCTTCAATTGAAGCTGCTTCTGCTCCGCCACTCTGCCATTGGACTCTTGATAGTCGTCTCCCCACGCTGCTGCTGGGGGGACTTTTTAACATAGGCCTCTGTATGCCTTCAATTTTAGCTGCTTACGCTCCGCCACTCTGCCATGGGCCCCTGTACCGCCTCCTCATGCTGCTGCCAGGCCCGTAATCTGCCATGGGCCCCCGTACCGACTCCTCATGCTGCTGCCAGGCCCGTAATCTGTCATGGGCCCCTGTACCGCCTCCTTATGCTGCTGCCAGGTCCAGAGTGTGTCATGGGTCCCTGTACGGCCTCCCATTGCTGCTGTCTCCATCGCCACACTCTGCCATGTGCCACTTTCAGGTCTCCTCACACTGCTGGTGGGTTCCATTTTGTCATAGGGTGCTGTATGGCCTCCCATTGCTGCTTCCTCCACCGCCACACTGTGGCTCCACACTCTGGTTTTGGCCTCGTGACTGCCCAAATGAGTGAAGTGTGCGGTGATTCTAAGATCGACGGCACTCATCTGCATGTCATACTGACTGACAGTATTATTTCTCTTCCCCAGCAGACTCCAAGGGCATTTAAATTAAAGGTACAGTGTTCTGCACTAATATAAAGGCTCTCTGAAGCCTAGAAACACCCTTTTTATAAGTTAAATTCGCAGCGAATATATTCGGCTCGAAGCAAATTTATTCCGCGAATTCGGCGAATCAGCCGAACCGAATTTTTGAATAATTCGATCATCTCTACTCATCACATTACCTGGAGTAGTTCTGGCAACAATATGTTACAAAATGACATAGTTAATCTGGCTGAAAAAAGTCCATCTAGTTCAATCTATAAAACGGAAAAACATATATGCAATCATATATACACTATCCGATACACACAGTTGATCCAGAGGAAGGCAAACAAACCCAGTAAAGCACGATCCTATTTACTCCTGCAGGGTAACAATTCCTCCCTGATCCCCCGAGAGGCAACCGGTTTTTTACCTGTTATTATCCAGTTATATTCTGTGTATCCAAGAAAGAATCCAAGACTTTTTTAAAGCAATCCACTGAGCTGGCCACAACCAACTCTTGAGGGAGTCTATTCCACATTTTCACAGCTCTTACTGTGAAGAAACCTTTCCGTGTTTGGAGATTACATTTCTTTCCTCCAGGCGTAAAGCGCACCCTTGTCCTCTGTGATGACCTCAGGGAATAACTACACCAAGTTCACTATATGGAAAAACCTATTTATTTATACATGGTGATCATATCCCCCTTATGTATTATACATGGAGATCATATCCCCCCCTTATGTATTATACATGGAGATCATACCCCCCTTATGTATTATACATGAAGATCATATCCCCCCTTATGTATTATACATGGAGATCATATCCCCCCTTATGTATTATACATGGAGATCATATCCCCCCTTATGTATTATACATGGAGATCATATCCCCCTTATGTATTATACATGGAGATCATATCCCCCTTATGTATTATACATGGAGATCATATCCCCCCTTATGTATTATATATGGAGATCATATCCCCCCTTATGTATTATACATGGAGATCATATCCCCCCTTATGTATTATACATGGAGATCATATCCCCCTTATGTATTATACATGGAGATCATATCCCCCCTTATGTATTACACATGGAGATCATATCCCCCCCTTATGTATTACACATGGAGATCATATCCTCCTTATGTATTATACATGGTCATCACATCCCCCTTATGTATTATACATGGAGATCATATCCCCCCCTTATGTATTATACATGGAGATCATATCCCCCCCTTATGTATTATACATGAAGATCATATCCCCCCCTTATGTATTATACATGGTCATCACATCCCCCTTATGTATTATAAATGGAGATCATATCCCCCTTATGTATTATACATAGAGATCATATCCCCCCTTATGTATTATACATGGAGATCATATCCCCCCTTATGTATTATACATGGAGATCATACCCCCCTTATGTATTATACATGGAGATCATATCCCCCCTTATGTATTATACATGGAGATCATATCCCCCCTTATGTATTATACATAGAGATCATATCCCCCCCTTATGTATTATACATGGAGATCATATCCCCTCTTATGTATTATACATGGAGATCATATCCCCCCTTATGTATTATACATGGAGATCATATCCCCCCTTATGTATTATACATAGAGATCATATCCCCCCCTTATGTATTATACATGGAGATCATATCCCCTCTTATGTATTATACATGGAGATCATATCCCCCCCTTATGTATTATACATGGAGATCATATCCCCTCTTATGTATTATACATGGAGATCATATCCCCCCTTATGTATTATACATGGAGATCATATCCCCCCCCTTATGTATTATACATGGGGATCATATCCCCCTTATGTATTATACATGGTGATCATATCCCCCTTATGTATTATACATGGAGATCATATCCCCCCTTATGTATTATACATGGAGATCATATCCCCCCCTTATGTATTATACATGGAGATCATATCCCCCTTATGTATTATACATGGAGATCATATCCCCCCTTATGTATTATACATGGAGATCATATCCCCCTTATGTATTATACATGGAGATCATATCCCCCCTTATGTATTATACATGGTGATCATATCCCCCCTTATGTATTATACATGGAGATAATATCCCCCCTTATGTATTATACATGGAGATCATATCCCCCCTTATGTATTATATATGGAGATCATATCCCCCTTATGTATTATACATGGAGATCATATCCCCCCTTATGTATTATACATGGAGATCATATCCCCCCCTTATGTATTATACATGGAGATCATATCCCCCCTTATGTATTATACATGGAGATCATATCCCCCCTTATGTATTATACATGGTGATCATATCCCCCCTTATGTATTATACATGGAGATCATATCCCCCCTTATGTATTATACATGGAGATCATATCCCCCCTTATGTATTATACATGGAGATCATATCCCCCCTTATGTATTATACATGGAGATCATATCCTCCCTTATGTATTATACATGGTGATCATATCCCCCCTTATGTATTATACATGGAGATCATATCCCCCCTTATGTATTATACATGGAGATAATATCCCCCCTTATGTATTATATATGGAGACCAAATTACAAAATAAATACCATATCTCCCCTTCCACTTCCCGTGTTTTAAAACAATATAAATGTATATAATGACACTCACAAATAATATCCACTATTTCTGGGGAGTATGTAGTGTTCCTGCCTGATCCCAAAATAGGATCAGATATTCATGTAGTGGAGGTTTGAGTCCTTGCCATTAGGGCCAACATATGACCTGTTCCTCCCCCCTCCTCATTATATCTTTGTTTAATAAACAATTCTCTTATTTTCCTCCTTGGATGAAGAAAGCTCATTATACGTCTCCTGCATCTCAGGCCAGCTGGACACATTATCTTGAGACAAATCCTCTATAGAGTGTTTTTCTGATAGCGTTCCTCTGCCAACATGTTACCAAAATTACGTTTCAAAAACCTCAGAGAAAAAAAACCCACCGAGTGGACCATACCTAGGCCACCCATCCACCTGGGAAGGTAGGTTACAGACCTCTTAACAAGGTTCAATCTGTCCCCCCATAACAGCTGGAAGAAACAACTATAGATCTTCACATAGAGAGACACTGAAAACACAGACAAAGCTGATATACAGAAAGGTAAGTTTTAATCAGGTCAACATGGATGTTTTTGTCATCATGGTAAAGCTCTAGATCAGGGGTCCTCAAACTTTTTAAACAGGGGGCCAGTTCACTGTCCCTCAGACTGTTGGAGGGCCGGACTATAGTTTAAGAAAAAAAAAAAACTATGAACAAATGCGGACACAGTACAGGAGATGACCAGAGACTGCGGACACAGTACAGGAGATGACCAGAGACTGCGGACACAGTACAGGAGATGACCAGAGACTGCGGACACAGTACAGGAGATGACCAGAGACTGCGGACACAGTACAGGAGATGACCAGAGACTGCAGACACAGTACAGGAGATGACCAGAGACTGCAGACATAGTACAGGAGATGACCAGAGACTGCAGACATAGTACAGGAGATGACCAGAGACTGCGGACACAGTACAGGAGATGACCAGAGACTGCGGACACAGTACAGGAGATGACCAGAGACTGCGGACACAGTACAGGAGATGACCAGAGACTGCGGACACAGTACAGGAGATGACCAGAGATTGCGGACACAGTACAGGAGATGACCAGAGACTGCGGACACAGTACAGGAGATGACCAGAGACTGCGGACACAGTACAGGAGATGACCAGAGACTGCGGACATAGTACAGGAGATGACCAGAGACTGCAGACATAGTACAGGAGATGACCAGAGACTGCAGACATACTACAGGAGATGACCAGAGAGTGCGGACACAGTACAGGAGATGACCAGAGACTGCGGACATACAACGGCGGCGGGAATACTGGGCCGCTCCATAAGACGCACAGATATTTCCCCCCAAGTGTGTCTTATGGAGCGAAATATACGGTAAATGCAGAACACCTTGTTGGGTCAGATCTGTGTACAATGTAAAGAGAGGGGGGGGGGGAGAGGAAGGGGGGGGGAGAGGAGGGGAGAGGGAGAGAGGAGAGAGGGGGGAAAGAGAGAGGGAGGAGATCGATCATCTATTACACTGATCTAGGGTCCGTGGCCGTGATACCCGACATGCAGCGATGGAGTCTCCTCTCTTGCTCCCCCTCTTCATGGTCAGCTCTAGGCTCCGCCCTCCGTCCGTGATGGTTGCATACATTGATCAGAATAGATGGCCGGCTGGCTGCAGAGAGGCCAGGTGAGTGGTGCGGGTTCATAAGCCGAGCCCACCTTCCCCTGTTCTAGAATTGCTGATCCCACCCTCCTGCCTCCCGCCTGAGCCCTGCCGAGCTCTCCCGACCTGCCAAACCCTAGTCCCTTGTCTCGCGGCAGATACGCCCCTGCCCAGAGGGCCGGATAAATGTCCTCAGCGGGCCGCATGTGGCCCACGGGCCATAGTTTGAGGACCCCTGCTCTAGATCAAGGAATGCTCGTTTTTTTATTTCCAAAACAGACATGAAGGAAAGGCCCCTATAGTTGTCATCATAGTGAGCAACAAATGGTTCTATGGATGTGGATGGCCCATCACTATACCAAACCCACAGTGGTCACCATACAGATATTTACTTTTATTCATACTATTTAAATATATCTCCATATTAATGCTATTCTTTATCTATTTTATGGAGGACCCTTATGGTCTTATTTTTTTGTGAAAAATGTACATGGATTTGTGAGTATAATCATTTATTTTACATTTTCTTAGTACTTTAGTTTCTATGTTAGTTTATATGTTAATATACCAGCTCATCTTCACCATTTGGGAGACATCTTGTGGTGGCCTTGCAACATCACAGCTTGTGATACAGCCCATAAATACCTCCTCTAAGATAGTTCCCCCACAGCCTGAAGAAGGAGAACACATACTCTGAATGCATGCCAAGCCCCTGCAACGTACCTGAGGTGCTGATGTCACACTCAATGCCTCTGGAGGATCTAGGAAGTGCTGGAAGCCACCAGCACCACCAAGGATCCTGACACTAGCAGGACTGACAGCGACAAGCAGCCAGTAGCGGCAGTACACACAGTGGCCAGCAGCCTTCTCACTGATGAACAGTTCTTTTTTCCTTTTTCCTGTAAGTACAATAGTTATTGCTTGTTTCTTTTAAACCACGATTGTTACACTCGGATTGGCATTGCGTTCTCTTCTTATGCTTTTAATTCTTTCCCTATAAGAGAGATTTGAATCCTTCCAGCTGGCAAACTTGGCATCAGCATCTTGTAGCCTGCTGACCCAATCTGCAAGGCCGTAATCGCCGGGACCAAATTTGATGCCTAAAACTTTAATTTCCTGCCGGTGCTCTGGGAAGGCGTTTGGTAGCTCAAAGTCTTCACCTTCCTCTCCCATCCAGAAAACCTCACCCAAATCATGATTGATATTTGAGCCAGATGACTAGCATACTATTCCATCAATGAGACCACCTCCTCCACCTCCTGCATCCCAGAGATGAAAACAGACACATCATCAGCATAGTCCTCGACCCTCAGAAGAGGTTCACTAGGAATGCTCAAAGGCACTCCACACAATGGTCCTAATGAAGGGATGAATTACAAATGCGTATAGCAGTGAACTCAAAGGACACCCCTGATGCACACCTGAGCCATCCTCAAAGAGCTGTCCAATCCAACCATTCACAAACATGAATCTTTCAGCCCACGTATAAAGTCATCAACCAATCGATCTTGATGATTGACCCACTCAAAAGCTTTAAAAAAAACATACAAGAAGGCACACACTCTTCGTACATTACTGTAATACATGAGTTTTAATAAAAACAGAAGACAAATGAATGCTTACAAACCAAACAAAAGCACGCATATAATACAAGAGCTTCAGTATGAAGTAGTGGGGTCCCATCTTGGAACCTTCTGGTTGAAGATGCTGACATGTTTCAGGAGCTGGACTCCCTTCCTTAGAGCTAAATCAACCTTAAGTGCTGGCAGCTGTTAAATAACTCTGGGTCAAGAGCAAGCATCAAGCCCCTATGGTCACATGGTGGGCAAACTAAGCAATTTTAATAGATTTTGAGATGATTTCATTCAGCTATGATGGTTTTCATAAGGTTTGGTCTGCCTTCATTTGGGAACTAAGGGCGTCAGCATGAGGCATTCATTGCTGAGTTCCCCACCATGTGACCATGTGATAGGGGCATGATGCTTGCTCTGGACCCAGGGCTATTTTAAAGCTGCAAAAGTCCATGATTGATACCTGTCCCTGAAAAACATCCTCAAAGAATTGACTCACCTTCTCATCATCCAGAAGCTCCAAATTCAACTTACCGGTACCATACCCCTAGGTTGTGTATCGGGGTCACTCAGAGTCACAGACAGAATACAGTGATCGGAAAACTCCACCGCCTGACACTCTGGTGCCAAGAAGGCAACATTCCCTTTAAAAAAAACAGATATATTCTACTCTGTCTAGCACCTCGCTGAAAAGTGAATCCGTGTCATCTGGGCAGCAATGAATGTGCACATCAACCAGGCCTGCCTGTCTATCTATTTCATTAAAAAAAAGCCATCGCAGTCCAGCCTGGCTCCGGTACCTTTTCTGTACTTAGTCCTAGTGACGGTGTTAAAATCACCACCAAAGACAACTTGCTGGGCTGTAAAAAGAAAAGCCTTGATCTTCATGAAGAGGTATTTCCTGTTCCATTTTGTCTGGGGCCAATAGATGTTAATGAGGCACTCCCCATGGGGACGTCTAAGATCATATATCTCCCCATTTCTGCCTCAATAATCTACTGACAGGTCACCATGCTAGAAAAAAGTACAGCAATTCCAGTGTAAGGCTCGGCCACAAGAGACCAGAAGGAGGGGCCGCGCCTCCACTTCTTCTTCGCCAGATGAATATCAGCCAAACTGGACAACCTGGTCTCTTGCAAAAGGGAAATATCAGCATCAAACCTGCTGAGCAAAAATAAGGCCATGTTATAAGCGCTTACTGATTTTATGCTGGCGACATTAATGGTCTCCACCTTCTATGTAGTAGGAACTGCCATCAGGATGATTGAGGTACAAGTTTCTTAGCCTGCTTACCCCCCTCCCTACTTGGAGACCCTACACACTTCAATATTCCCTGTGATTCCTCCTCCATGGAAATCACAGACTCCTCACCTGAAGATACCTCATCCTCCACCTCAGAAAACACCTCAAATGTATTTGACACCTCCACCTTCACTGGTTTTACAGCGCTGAAATCCTTCCTTCTCCTCTGCTTCTACCCATTTTTCTTTCAGCCTCCAATCATTCCATATCTTCACTTGACAATCCTGATGGCAGAACCCCCTCCCCCCACCCCCCAGGACATCCTCAGCCAAACCCCCCCCCATTTACCTCTCTCCCCACATCATTCACCCCGCCTTTCACATTATACATCTTGCATTCTACACCAGCCACTCCCATCCCCTTCTTCTTCCCACCCCCCCACCCCCCACCATCATCCAATCTATCACCCACTCCACCCCTCGGCATCTGATGACCTCCAGCTGCACTTTAGCCATGGTGCAAGCATACACGCTGGTCCAGATCCTTTCACTACTCCAGGACTAACAACAGGTTTTGACACAGATTTGACAACCACACTTTCTGACACTGACTGGGGAATCACAGACTGGGGGGACACTGATACCTCAGATGGCCTCACAGACAAGATTCTGATGGGACAGAGACACCAGGGTCCCCTGGTACAGCCCCAGCCAACTCCTCCCTAACCAGGCAAAATAATTCCTCCACTAACTCTGGCTTGTTGTGCATAGCCTTGGGGCACTGGCTATAGGGGTGACCAATCTGATCACACAAGTCTAGTGGTCTTACAGTCTCTTGCCAGATGCCCCAGTTCCTGACATAACAGCTTACGCTGTCCAGGGTAGAAGATGGTAATTCTATTTCTACCAATAAAGGCAGAGGAGGGCAAATGCTGAACCACATTCCCACACACTCTCAGCCTCATTGCCACTGACCATCCACCCGTCCATATTCCTCTATCATCCACAATAGGGACACAACATTTCACCAAACCTCCTCAACCAGGCCCATAAATCCTCGGGGGTATAGGTTCACTCCTAGTCAGAACAGTCACATTTTTAATCAAAGGTTGCCTTGATGTTACCTTTGGAAAAGTCCCTTTCAGTCCGGTTTAGCTCTATACACATGACCATACTGTTCCCAAAACAGATCGAGTGATTCTGGCTGCACAAATGATAAAATATATTCGTAGAAACCCGCTGGACTGATTAGAGCATAAATATACACAGCCTTAAATCTCATGGCTAGGATCCTGTCCACAACCGCCCTCCTGATAGGTGGAATACCTCCTCCTTTCCACCTTAGCTATGCCATGTTCCTGTTTAAAGGAAGAAGGTGCGTTAGGTGACAGTCCTGCAACTGGCTCCCTTCCAGCAATAGCATGACTTTGTCCTGCAATAGGAAGAAGGGTCAGCCGCACACTGGAGGATAGATGAATATAGTGTGTATTTATTAATCCATAGGACACACAAAACACCAGGACATGAATACAGGACCTGTTAACGCGTTTCACACCATCTCACGCTTCATCATAACAAAGGTGTCCTGACTCAGCCTTAGCATAGCTCCTGCCCAGGACAGATGACACAGAATTACCAGGTTTAGGCACATTTACCGGTAGATTACCCACCACCTGATTCTCCCTCCTCCCCTCCAATAGAACAGTCCTGATCACCATACTTCCAGAAGTACCACAATTACCAGCAGTCCTGTTATCAGATAAAGACTTCTGTTCAGAAAAAACACCTGCTGTCTTGGTGTCCATACGGCACTCTTGCTCTGTAAACTTACTGTCCATGTGGGACTTTGTTCTCACAGGCAGCAGGAACCTCTTTTTCTGGATTTCCGCCATCTTCCGCCTGCTTTCCTTGCTGGTTGCAAGGATCTGTCAGCTGACGCAGTCTCTTTCTCTGTAGTAGTGATCACAGGAAAGTCCTCCACACACTGAGAGAGATTCTCCATAGGCACTTCCTTAACAACATTTTACTGAACTGAAAAAGTTGCAGCATGTCCTCCATCAGCAGACATTGCAGCATTGCCGCCATCTTGATTGGGCTTAACAAATGATAACTTCTCGACAACATCCTCCTCCTCATCTTCACTGGACAATTCGGTGGAAAATTGGAACTTCCTGCCACTCAAGGGAGATTCCATTTCCTCAATGGCTTGCAGCAATCCGCCATTTTCCTCAACCTTTTCCTGAGATGACCCAGGCTGCTGAGGAGGGAGAGAGGCAGATATTGTCTCGGATGCAACAGATCCTGAGACAGGGGTAGTACTGGACCAGCATGTGAAACTGCATCCTACCCCCCGATCCATACTGTGTAATGTGGTATCTTCCCTTTGGCTGGTACTGGCACACGCACCTTTCTTCACCTGCTGGAACTTTTTTTCATTCTCATACTTCTCTCTAAACACACCACTGCTTTCTTTCAAAGAGACGACCAACTTCTCCTGCTTCTTCAATGCCTTCTCCAGAGACTTCAGCTTGGTGTCTTGACTGTTACTACTCCAGGTCTTGCCATGCAAAATATTTTTTTTTCCTGAATTCTGCTTTCAAGACAGCAAGCTTCTGTTCCTCCTTAGTAATATGGAAAAGTTTGTTCACCACTCTGTCCTGGAAAGCTTGTAAGGACTTGCCCTGCATAGGGCCAAGCCCAGGATCCATGACAGCTTGACCATGTGGTGTAGGCCTCAGCCCCTCTGGGGAGCCTCCACCTGGATCTTCCCCAGCCTGCTGCATGATGATTGGCGAGAAGCTGTCAGGAGAGCTTCCAGGCTGGATGTTACTCCTTGCTGAGAGCACAGCAGAGTGAGCCAGCAGCACCTTACAGAAATGCACCACCTGCTGGAGAGACTGATGTGACTGTGGGGGAGGGGACATTAGAGTGTAAGCTCCTCTGGTGCAGAGACTGATGTGACTGTGGGGGAGGGGACATTAGAGTGTAAGCTCCTCTGGTATAGAGACTGATGGGACTGGCTCAGTGTTCTCTGTACAGCACTGCGGTATATGTCAGAGCAATATAAATGTATAATAATAATAGTATGTGACTGTGGGGGAGGGGACATTAGAGTGTAAATTTTTTGTTTATTAAAATCTTGCAAACAAAAAACATCATAAAAAACATATTTCCATATATACAGAATAAAAACATGTATAACTAAACAAAACCAGCTTACTTCAGCAAAATAACAAATCCTGACCGTCACCTAAACACCCCCTCAGGCTAAGAAACGATTAAACATTCACCCCACACATTGATCCCATACATCGATCCCATGCATGCAGCCTTTCTTCAAAAATCTGATGTTACAAAATCTAGGGGACGTGAAAGGACAGAAAGAGAAGCCACGCCCCCAGAGACTGACAGACAGCAGCTACAGGGACCTGACATTCCTCCACGCCTTTGTCCAGGCTCCCGGCCGCCACCTGTCCTTCTCAAGACCCCGAATCTTCCCAACCTCACCCAGAATGTTGTTCACCACCACCTCGACAGGAAGGATTTTTTTGCGAATGGAAACCTGACACCGTGCATTCCACGTGTGGTAACGGACTACTAAGCTAACTAGAAAAAGTGTCTCAAAATCAAAATCCCGGTGAGTCTGAAAGGCTCCGTAAGACCACTCCGCGTAACTCAAGCGGGAAAGGAAAGGGATCCCCAGAGCCCCACCCACCCGCTTGTAGACTTCTATATTGAAGGGGCACTGAAGCAAGAAATGGTCCATCGTCTCCTCCACTCCACCGCACTCCACTCTTGGACAACCACGGTTCTCCGCAGAGCGATGCTTCAGGTTGCCCTTCACATAGAGTCTGCCATGGAACGAGAGCCAGGCCAAATCCCGAAACTTTAAAGGGATTCTCTCCAGATTCATCAAACGCAGACCCTCCCTCATAACCGGGCCTGGGCAATCCCTCAAGGCCAATGGCTCGCTAAAGGCAGATTCAACAACCCTCCTCTCCAGGGCCTTCCTAGGAAGAGATTTAATTTCCTCCGCCGTCACTCGCCATTGCCGAAGCATTTTCAGACACGGGGCAACATAAGCCGGGAGCTTACCATGTTGGACCCTCAGGCTTTTCACTGGCCCACCATTCTCCCAGCTCCGTAGAAAAGGCCTAAACCAGGACTGAAAAATACCAACCCACCCAGGCGGTTCCTCTGCCAGCATGCTACCAAAATTATGTTTCAAAAACATCAGAGAAAAGAAAACCACCGGGTTGACCATACCTAGGCCACCCATCCGCCTGGGAAGGTAGGTTACAGACCTCTTAATGAGGTTCAGTTTGTGCCCCCATAACAGCTGGAAGAAACAACTGTAGATCCTCGCATAGAGAGACACTGGCAAAACACAGACAAAGCTGACATACAGAAATACCGGGATCAGGTAAGTTTTAATCAGGTCAATCCTTTCCCTGTAAGAGAGTTTCCAATCCTTCCAGCTGGCCACCTTGGCATCGGCATCTTGTAGCCGGCTTACCCAATTTGTAAGGCCGTAATCACCGGGACCAAATCTGATGCCTAAAATTTTAATTTCCTGCTGGGGCTCTGGGAAGGCGTCCGGAAGGGTAAAGCCTTCGCCTCCCTCTCCCATCCAGAAAACCTCACTCTTATCCTGATTGATCTTTGAGCCAGATGCCTCAGCATACTGTTCCATCACCGAGACCACCTCCTCCGCCTCCTGCCTCAGCATGCTGTTCCATCACCGAGACCACCTCCTCCGCCTCCTGAGTCCCGGAGATGAAAACAGACACGTCATCAGCATAGGCCACGACCCTCAGAGGGGGCTCCCCAGGAATGCCCAAAGGAACTCCACACAACGGTCCGCCATCTAACCTCCGAATGAAGGGATCGATTACAAACGCATATAGCAGAGGACTCAAAGGACACCCCTGACGTACACCTGAGCCAACCTCAAAGGGTCGTCCAATCCAACCATTCACAAGCATGAAGCTTTCAGCCCCTCTGTATAAGGTCTTTAGCCAATCGATAAAGCCCCCCTCCAGGCCATACTTGCCAAGAAGCAGCCATAGGTACTCATGATTGACTCGATCAAAAGCTTTGGCCTGATCCAATGCCAGCAGGAACTTTCCCCAGCCTGCAGCCCTGCACCGCTCCAGGGCCTCCCGGACAGCTAACACCGCTGAAAAAGTGCTTCTTCCCTGAACCGAACAGTGCTGATGGCGAGAAAGTAAATTGCCCGCAACAGACGATAAACGCCAGAAAATAATTTTTGCCAATATCTTCCTATCAACATTGAGAAGGCTAATGGGCCGCCAATTCTCAATTCTCGAGGAATCCTTACCCTTTGACAGAAGAATCACTGCAGATTGTCGCATGGAGGGAGAGAGCGAACCCTCTCTCAGACAGCCATTAAACACCTCCACCAAATATGGGGCCAGAGTCACCTTAAAGTGCTTATAAAACTCGGCTGTCAATCCGTCTGGCCCAGGCGACTTCTTCATGGCAAGCTGATCAATAGCTTTCACCACCTCATCTGCCGTGATGTCCTCTGTCAAACTCACAAGAGAACTGCCATTTCCCAGTCCTGGAGTAGAGTCCAGAAAACCCGACATGCTCGCCCGATCGAGGTCCCTCCTACCCAGGAGGTCAGCATAATATGACCTGGAGGTTTCCAGGATCCCTGACTTGGACTTTGTCAGGGAACCCGTACTGTCAACCAGGCCTACAACTGACTTAACTGCTCTACCTTGTTTGCAGTTCTGGTAAGGGTCGGGCGAGTGATATTTCCCATAATCCCTTTCCAGAACCAAAGAGGCATGCCTGTCATATTGACACTGCCTGAGCAAGAGTTTAACCTCAGAGATCGCTTCTGGATCTCCATTATTCGAGACAAGCCGATCGAGCTTCCTCCGCAGACGCTGGTAGGTGACATACTTATCAAGCTGTTTATTTCTTCCTATGGCCTTGAAAAACCCAACGATCCTTCGTTTTGTAAGCTCCCACCACTCGGACTTACTGCTGCAAACGTCCATGATTGATACCTGTGCCTGAAAAAAATCCTCAAAGGATTGACTCACCTTCTCATCGTCCAGGAGTGCCGAATTCAGCTTCCAGGTACCCCTCCCCTTAGGTGGTGTATCGGGGCCACTCAGAGTCACAGACAGAATACAGTGATCGGAAAACTCCACCGCCTGACACACTGGTGCCGAGAAGGCGGAGTTCCCCTTTAAAAAAAACCTATCTATTCTACTCTGACTGGAACCTCTCTGAAAAGTGAATCCCGTGTCGTCTGGGCAGCAATGAATGTGCACATCAACCAGACCTGCCTCTCTAGCTATTTTGTTTAAAAAAAACCCGTCACAGTCCAGCCTGACTCCGGTCCCTCTCCTGTCCTTAGTCCTAGTGACGGTGTTAAAGTCACCACCGAAGACAACTTGCTGGGCTGTAAAAAGGAAAGGCTTGATCTTCATGAAGAGGCATTTCCTGTCCCATTTTGTCTGGGGCCCATAGATGTTAATCAGGCGCAGGTCCTGCCCCCCCATGGAGACGTCTAAGACTATGCATCTCCCCATTTCTACCTCAATAATCCGCCGACAGGTTACCATGCCGGAAAAAAGTACCGCAACTCCAGTGTAAGGCTCGGCCGCAAGAGACCAGAAGGAGGGGCCACGCCTCCACTCCTTCTTCGCCATATGGACATCCCCCAAACTGGACAACCTGGTCTCCTGCAAAAAGAAAATGTCAGCATCAAACCTGCTGAGCAAAAATAAGGCCATGTTACGAGCGCTTACTGATTTTATGCTGGCGACATTAATGGTCGCCACCTTCAAAGGAGTGGGAACCGCCATCAGGATGATCGAGGTACCCGTTTCTTAGCCTGCTTACCCCCCTCCCTACTTGGAGACCCTACACGCTTCATAGTCCTCTGTGATTCCTCCTCCATGGAAACCAGAGACTCGTCCCCTGAAGATCCCTCATCCTCCACCTCAGATAACACTTCAAATGTGTTTGACACCTCCACCCTCCCAGGGTCAGGTACAGGCACATCCTTCTTCTGCTTCTTCTTCCCAGACTTCCTTCTTGCCTCCAACCACTCCATATCATCATTTGATAAACCGGACCGCAAAGCCCCCTCCCCTTCCCTTCCACCATCACCAACAACATCATCCACCCCACTCTCTCCACTCACCACAGCAGTCCCCCCAACCTTCACCCCAATACCCCCACCATCATTCACTCCACCCCCCAGCGCCTCACGCGCTCTGACCCTCCGACGCCGGGGAGGGGGGGTCGGTGCAACCATACACATTGGTCCAGTTCCCTCCACAGCCCCCACTACCTCTGGGGAAACTGACACAGGAGGATCAGACACAACATCCACGGACACTGACTCAGGGGGCACAACACACGGAGATGACACATTAGAGGGACCATCAGACACTGGGACCACAGGGACAGAGACATTGGGGACCCCTGGCACAGCCTCCCTCTCCTCTGCCTCCTCCATGTCCAGACGAAAAAACTCTTCCACCAAAGCTGACTGGTTGTGCATGGCCTCAGGGCACCGGTTGTATGAATGGCCAACCTTATCACACAGATTGCACCTGATGATATTACAATCCTTAGCCAGGTGCCCCAGATCCTGACATAGGGAGCACTTCATCTCTGGACATGAGGAGGCGAAGTGACCCCGAGAACCGCATTTATTGCAGAGCTTGGGCTGTCCAGGGTAGAACACCACAATCCTATCCTTCCCAATGAAGGCTGAGGAGGGCAGATGCTGGACCACATTCCCACACACATACAACCTCATCTGCACCGACCACCCACCAGTCCATATCCCTCTCTCATCCACAATCTTCTTCAGGGGTGCAAGTAGCTCCCCAAATCTCCTCAGCCAGACAGCCAAGTCAGCAGAAGGAATTGACTCATTCCGTACTAGAATGGTGACCGTCTTCACTAGAGGTTGGCGTGAGACAACCTTTGGGACGAGTCCCTTCCACTCCGGCAGACCCTTATACATGTGTTCATACTTCTCCCAGAATATATCCAGAGACTCGGGGCGCACAAAGGACAGGTCATATTCATAGGATCCTACAGGGCTGATCAAGGCGAAGATGTCATCCGCCCTAAACCCCATCTCCAAAATCCTGTCCACCACCGACATCCTGACCGGGGGAGCACCCCCACCCTCCCATCTGAGCTGCACCAAATTTCTCCTCCTGAAGGACAGGGGTGCAGATGGCAGACCTGCAGCAGACCTCCCCCCAGAGCTGGCAACATGATGTGACCCCCTCCTCCCAGCCAGAGCCCCAGCATAGGTCTTATTTGCAGCATTAGTTGTAGTGGACCTTAAAGCTGCACCCCACCCAATGGTTGCAGGAACCTCAGAGCCCCCGCTCTGCAAACCACCATCAGAGGCAGCAGCAGTCCCTCCATCCACCAACACACAGGCATTCCCCTTTCCAGCATTGCAAGCACTCTTATCATCCACATGTTTCCTTTCACTCATGGCACTACTGCTCCCAGCAGACCCACTCACACCAGATGCTCCTGTCTCCCCCTCCCCCAACATACTCCTCTTAGGCAAAAGCCTTCCACTCCTGGTCACTCTCCCCTGGGTTTCAGCAACACCTTTCAGAGTGCTGCTGACAATTTCCCTCCCACCATTTTCTGCTGCATTTGCAGCCATCAGCAGGGATTGTCCAGCAAGTGTGTCAGATCCCCCCTTTACCTTCCCCCCAGCAGAGTCCACAGTCACAGGGTTCCTGGTATCAGAGTCCTCAGTCCCAGCAGAGTGCAGTCCTGCAGGCACAGCAGCCATCTTCCCTGCAGAGCTCTGTGCACACACAGGAGGATTTCCCTCCAAAACACTGCAGTGCACATGGCTGTCCACACTGGAGTCCAAAATGGCACTTTTAATAAAGCGTGGCTTTTCTGTTTTTTTCTCCTTTACAGGACCAGGTACAGAGTCCTCACCGTCATCTTCATCCTCAGAGTCCTCAGAAAAGCGGAAAGTTCTTCCAATTAGGGAAGACTCCAATTCCTCAATGTATTTTAGCAGCCCTCCACCATATTCCTCTACCTCCTGTGCTGTTCCTCCAGCTTGCTGTGGAGGGAGGGAAGCAGAGGCTGACATTTCCTCCAGGGAAGCAGATCCTGAGGTGGATGGGATAGCAGGGGCAGCATCCAGGACCCCCTCCTCACTCTCCACCCGTACTGCCACCGCCGATGCTGGATCCTTACCGGAGTCTCCCTTCATCTTCCTGAACCTTTCCTCATTCCGGAACTTTTCTCTGAAAGCTCCGCTCTTCTCCTTCAGCGTCTTTACCAGATTCTGCTGCTTCTTAATGGCGACCTCCAAACCCTTCATCTCCGGCTTCATGCTCTGCCTCTTGCTGCTCCATGACTTGTCATGGAGAACTTTCTTTTTCTTATAGTCAGTTTTCAGACTCACCAACTTTTCCTCCTCCTTTGCGATTCTCACCAGATAATCAGCAACCCGCTCTCTGAAGACAGGGAGGGATTCCCCACTTTTAGGGCCACAGCCAAGGTCTTCAGGTGCTGGTGAAGTATGGGAAGGCAAGCTGGGTCCCTCAGGGGGAGCATGGTCTGAGCCTAGCCCAGAAGAGGCCATGTTTCTGGGGCCAGGCAAGCAGGCCTGGCCCCCTAGTGTCTGGAGAGGGAGAGCACCTGCAGCACAACCTCTCTGGTGCAGAGTGGAAGCTCCTCTGGTACAGAGACTGATGGGACTGTGGGGGAGGGGACACTAGAGTGTAAGCTCCTCTGGTACAGAGACTGATGGGACTGTGGGGGAGGGGACATTAGAGTGTAAGCTCCTCTGGTACAGAGACTGATGGGACTGTGGGGGAGGGGACACTAGAGTGTAAGCTCCTCTGGTACAGAGACTGATGGGACTGTGGGGGAGGGGACATTAGAGCGTAAGCTCCTCTGGTACAGAGACTGATGTAACTGGCTCAGTGATCTCTGTACAGCACTGCGGTATATGTCAGAGCTATAAATGTATAATAATAATAGTATGTGACTGTGGGGGAGGGGACATTAGAGTGTAAGCTCCTCTGGTACAGAGACTGATGTGACTGTGGGGGAGGGGACATTAGAGTGTTAGCTCCTCTGGTACAGAGACTGATGTGACTGGCTCAGTGTTCTCTGTACAGCACTGCGGTATATGTCAGAGCTATATACATGTATAATAATAATAATAATAGTATGTGACTGTGGGGGAGGGGACATTAGAGTGTAAGCTCCTCTGGTACAGAGACTGATGGGACTGCGGGGGAGGGGACATTAGATCGTAAGCTCCTCTGGTACAGAGACTGATGTGACTGTGGGGGAGGGGACATTAGAGTGTAAGCTCCTCTGGTACAGAGACTGATGGGACTGTGGGGGATGGGACATTAGAGTGTAAGCTCCTCTGGTACAGAGACTGATGTGACTGTGGGGGAGGGGACATTAGAGTGTAAGCTCCTCTGGTACAGAGACTGATGTGACTGTGGGGGAGGGGACATTAGAGTGTAAGCTCCTCTGGTTCAGAGACTGATGGGACTGACTCAGTGTTCTTTGTACAGCTCTGTGGTATATGTCAGAGCTATATACATGTATAATAATAATAGTTTGTGACTGTGGGGGAGGGGAAATTAGAGTGTAAGCTCCTCTGGTACAGAGACTGATGTGACTGGCTCAGTGTTCTCTGTTCAGCACTGCGGTATATGTCAGAGATATAGAAATGTATAATAATAATAATAATAATAATGTGTGACTGTATGTGTGTGTGTGGGGGGGGGGGGGGGGGGGTGAGGCTGGGGTCCACGTATCCTCTACTAAATGTTAAACATATATTACATTAAATGCAAATATTCGAGGAGGAAGATGTCTGTTCTTATAATTCTGAAGGTATTATGAACACACAAAAGTGCTGATGGGGAATGACTGATACATAGAGATATGTGACATTCTGCACATGATGTACATTTATAACTACAGGACATTTGGAGAATGAGAAACTTGTTGGGTTGGATTCATAACTAACAAGTCATGTTTTATTATATTTTTGATACATATTAAACTGCAGAGGGTCAATTTGAGGATGAATGTAACTGATTACAGTGAATGCATATGTTGAATCAGGATCAGGAGAGGGTCATCTACAATTAATTATTAAAGCTTTCCCTGACTCCACATTACAAATGGAGAAACCAGTATTGGCCAAGTGACACTCATGCCTTATATTACCTAACAAAGTTTTGACATAATAGATATGAGTGGAAAGAGGTAACGATGGATTTCTATGGAAGGATATCACTGCCAGGGTCTCAGAGAGAGACCAACTGCTTCAAAATATTCAGATTTCTCCATAGTGATGACAAGCCATTCCTCTCCATTCTCAGGATCTTCTCCCACATCCTCATCCACCCCTGACCTTCAGGCTTTTCTGGGGTGAATAACATGTCAGCCTTCCCACCTGCCTTTGAGGACACCTTTTAATTGGTCACTTTTGAGGACATATAATTTACTCTGCGGGATATACAAATATCACCTGAATGTAAGACAAAGCAAGATGAATGTACAGATACGGCAAGCCATACATTAAATGATTTTCTTTCCTTCCACCCAAGAAAATTGGTTGATTCCCCAATCAACACAGTCAGTGTTAAAGGGGGAAATCACTCCCACGGTGCTACTGAATTCTGCTGGTGGGGGGTGTGGGAAGCTTTCTAGGCCGGCAGAATACAATGATTAGTGCTAGTGGCTATAGCCACAGGCAGTAATTGCATCCTAGTTGTACCCAGGTCGATCAATGGATTGACTTGGGTCCAATCAGCCTGCTCATGGATGGATCAAATCTCGCCAGTCCCTGCTGAACTAGTCAAGATTCGATCCATCTATTGCTTAACCTCCCTAGCGGTATGATTATTTCAGATTTATGGTGCTGAAAGCGGTAACATTATTTTGCATGGAAATATGTATTTTTATATTGTAGGCCTGTAATATTTAGGAATAACTCACTGAAATCTGTCCGAACAAGAGTCTAGTAAACATCCCGGGGATGATAAAATTTGAAACATGAAATCATAAATTATAATTTAAAAATTAATCATAAAAAATAATAATAATAATACATTTAATTCAATAATATAATCAAACCAAAAACACTGAAATGTGAAATAGAGCGCCAAGTTGGCCCATCGCTGAGCTCAGTCGCAGAATCGTTTTCAGTGTCTGATGAGGAATTTCCCCCACCAATCATTATCACTCAATTCTGCAAGTGGTTCTGATTTACTATCGCTGTTCTCTAGCCGGTCTAAAACCGTGTCTGACCTAAAGGGACGCTTTTTGGACGCCATGGACGTTTCTCAGTTTCCAGGCAGAAAGAACATTCAAAATGCAGGCAGGGCGCCGCACAAAGCACTCGGGACAAAATGTATGTGAAATGAGTTGAAACAGCAATGTTTTACTATATAAAATCGTTTTAAAAAAAATGAATTTTTTTTTAAATTTTCAAATTTCCCGCCGCCACCGGCGCCCGTACGTCCCGACGTCACAGGGACCGGAACACAGGAGCCGGATGCCGGCATCAGCCGGAGGAGATGGCCGGGGACGCTGCAGGAGACACATCGCGGGAGCGAAGGACAAGGTAAGTGCTGCAGGGACTCCCTATGCAGCGCCGCATGGTAAGCCTGAGTGTATCTCGGGGGGGTTACCGCTTTTGGTATAGACATTTTACCCCGAGCTACACTCGGGAATACCGTCAGGGAGGTTAACATAGCCCAACAAATAAAAAAAAAATCTTGCTGCTTGGCTTTTTAGACCTGTTGTTGGGGTTATTTTTGGGAGCTGATTCAGAAAATCAGAAAATCACAGCTCCAGTTTCTTAGATAGGGTCCAATTTGTATGATGTTTAGTCAGTTTGATATTGCTGATCAACTTGTTATTCTGTTACCTATTTTGTATTTTGCATACAACTTGACAGACATAATGAGAGTGTTTATGGACTTCCAACTGTAATTTTACATCAGAAACATTGGATTCTAAGGTATAAGTTATTACCTGTATTATAGTTATGATGGTATAGGACAGGGGTCTGCAACCTTTAAGACATAAAGAGCCACTTGGACCCGTTTCCGAGAGGGAAAAAGAGACTGGGAGCCGCAAAACCATTGCAACATTTAAAACAAATCCGACACTGCATATATTGCAAAAAGCGCTCTGGTCATGAAGGGGGTTTAAGGGCCCAGTAAGCAAAGGGTTAATCAGGGCCACAGTGTATCGTCATAATCACAATCATAGCCTTAGGCCAGTGGTGGGCAACCTTTTTTTTCAACTGAGCCAAATCTCACCAAAACCACGATTGAAATTTATTTTGAGAGCCACATTTTTAAAACTGAAAATATATTCCCCATAAAGTAATTCATCCCCCATAGTAATTCATCCCCCATATAGTAATTCATCCCCCATATAGTAATTCATCCCCCATAGTAATTCATCCCCCATAGTAATTCATGCCCCATATAGTAATTCATCCCCCATATAGTAATTCATCCCCCATAGTAATTCATCCCCCATATAGTAATTCATCCCCCATAGTAATTCATCCTCCATATAGTAATTCATCCCCCATAGTAATTCATCCCCCATAGTAATACATCCCCATATAGTAATTCATCCCCCATAGTAATTCATCCCCCATAGTAATTCATCCCCCATATAGTAATTAATCCCCCATATAGTAATTAATCCCCCATAGTAATTCATCCCCCATATAGTAATTAATCCCCCATAGTAATTCATCCCCCATATAGTAATTCATCCCCCATATAGTAATTCATCCCCCATAGTAATTCATCCCCCATATAGTAATTCATCCCCCCTATAGTAATTCATCCCCCATAGTAATTCATCCCCCATAGTAATTCATCCCCCATATAGTAATTAATCCCCCATATAGTAATTAATCCCCCATAGTAATTCATCCCCCATATAGTAATTAATCCCCCATAGTAATTCATCCCCCATATAGTAATACATCCCCCATATAGTAATTCATCCCCCATAGTAATTCATCCCCCATAGTAATTCATCCCCCATAGTAATTCATCCCCCATATAGTAATTAATCCCCCATATAGTAATTAATCCCCCATAGTAATTCATCCCCCATAGTAATTAATCCCCCATATAGTAATTCATCCCCCATATAGTAATTCATCCCCCATATAGTAATTAATCCCCCATAGTAATTCATCCCCCATAGTAATTAATCCCCCATATAGTAATTCATCCCCCATATAGTAATTTATCCCCCATATAGTAATTCATCCCCCCTATAGTAATTCATCCCCCCTATAGTAATTCATTCCCCATATAGTAATTCATCCCCCATAGTAATTCATCCCCCATAGTAATTCATCCCCCCTATAGTAATTCATCCCCCATATTAATTCATCCCCCATATTAAGTCCCCAAGTCCCCCCTGTGTCAATTCACTTACCTTTGCTCCGCGCGTTCCTCTCGCCGTGTCCCGCGCCGTTCCGGTGTAGCATGAAAATCTGTCTCCTATGAGGATCTGTCCCCCTCGACGTATCGGCGCATGTGCCAGTTTCAGGCATTAGCAGCCGATCGGCGATCTCCGACACATGCGCAGATACGTCGAGGGGGACAGATCCTCATAGGAGACAGATTTTCATGCTACACCGGTCTTCAGGGCGGACTGTGAGAGGAGCCTAGCGGGAGCCTAGCTCCGCGGGCTGGATTAAAATGTCCGCCGGGCCGTAGTTTGCCCATTGCTGCCCTATTGCCTGTCACCTGGTGGGCAGTGTACTCCGGAGCCGCAGCCAAGGTGAAAAAGAGCCGCATGCGGCTCTGGAGCTGCGGGTTGCCGACACCCGGTATAGGAGGTGTGTGTGTATTGCCACTCATATTGTGTCATTTCTTCAGATTGAGTACTGTAGAGGTTATGGCTACTTCCTTATGTGTTTCTTTCATGATATAAGGAGATTAAATAAAATACTGCATTCAAATATTCTGATTGTTGATGGACAGCCAGAGAGGAATCTCAAAGACTAGAGCTAATAGGGAAATTAGGTGATATTTTTTTAATCAGGGGGTCAAATATACCCCAAAACAGGTCTAACATTTGAGGCACCAAAACGTGTGTTGGCCGGTGTAATCTTTGTGGTGAGTATAGCGATAGGTTTGGAGATAGAGGTCGCAGGGGCCTGGGATGGATGAAGATGTATTTCAGGCTCAGGACAAAGTTGTAGGACATAAGTCTGTAATTAATGATCAAGTTATTCCTCCCCTTCCACTTCTATACATCCAAAGTGGTCATGAGGGTTAAAAGTGGTTGTAAACCTTGGTCATGAAATCTGAACAAAGCACATACACAGGGGCGGACTGACCATTTGGAAACTCGGGCACTGCCCGAGGGCCCAGGGTCAGTAGGGGGCCCCATGAGATGCCCCTGGTACCTTTTTCATAGGTTTTTTTGAGTTTGGGCAAGGACACGGGCCCCATGATCCCCTATTAAGTTAAATTAAAGAAGTAAAATAAAAGTATAAAAATAAATTGTATCAAAACAAATGTTAAAAAAAATCTAGCAGCTCACCACCCCCGTACACAACCCCATGCAAATGTCTGGATGAGAACAACAATTCTAGTGTCAAAATTCATTGTTAACAGAACCCAACAAGACTTTTAAAGAAGAAGGTTACCTAAGGAGAATTGTGGGTACAGTATTTTTGTGATTTCACAAATGCTCACATTTTTCTACTTGACACATTTGGTATCTATTTACACAAAACCCCATATTTTTTTTTACCAAAAATTAGGTATCATATTGTGTTTTTTTGAATAAATATCATTTTAGTGTATTTTTGCTAAAAATATGTGTTTGATAAATAGCTGTGCAAATATCTCATGACCAGGGGCGGACTGACCATTTGGAAACTCGGGCACTGCCCGAGGGCCCGGGGTCAGTAGGGGGCCCCATGAGATGACCCTGGTACCTTTTCATAGGTTTTTTTGAGTTTGGGCAAGGACACAGGGGCCCCACGATCCCCTATTGCCCGGGGGCCCCATGAGTTGTCAGTCCACCCCTGCACATACAGCATATCTTTAGTGTTTGTCTGTCTCCAAAGCTCTGAGTGTCATCATTTCTCTCTTCATACCTCTGTTATCAGCATGTGTTATGTATGAGCTATCCCTCCACCCGAGATAAAATTGTGACGGGGGAGGGAGCTCAGCACACAGCTGATCTACTCACAACACAGCTCTTCATCTCTCCTTTGTTCCTGTGCCATGTGTGAAGAAGGGGGGGGTCCCTTTCCTCCAATCATCTCTCACACACGTTACAAGAGCTCTAACTGCAGCTCCCCACCCCCTCCTCTGTGATACTGACAGACAATGAAGGATTTTATCTAAATTCAGCCCATTTGCAGGGATGTAGACAAGAGAAGACTGCAGATAAACAAGTAAAACTTATGAAGGAGAATTTGTTTCATCTCTGTGTATCAACTGAGGCCAGCCACTGCACTGGGTATATGTGAGGGTTTACAACCAATATATATATATGGGTTTTTTTTTACCTTCATGCATTCTATATATGAAGGTCAAGAACCTGATGTGTACAGCAACACCCCCAGCCCCCCTAAATCTTATCTGAGCCCCATCTCGATTCAGAGATGTGCACAAGTGCCTTAGCTCTCTCGGGTATTGACCTCCTCATTGGCTAAGGCAGCAGTGGTAGTCATTGGTTCTCGCTATGTCAATCACAGCCAGTGAGCTAATAAGGAGTGAGCAGGGGTGGAGCCAAGCCATTCTCCATGTGTGAATGGACACAGAGAGCAGTGGCTTGGGAGCGAACCTGCTCAAGTGCCCCCAGGGCAAGCTGCTTACTATGGGGGCACTAGGCAGGAGGGGGGGGGGCATGAGCTATGGCAGAGAACCTGAGAAAAGGAGGATCAGGGCTGCTCTGTGCAAAACCATTACACAGAGCAGGTAAGTACAGTTGCAAGAAAAAGTATGTGAACCCCTTGGGATTATGTGGAGTTTTGCATGAATTGGGCATAAAATGTGCTCTGAACGTCATCTAAGTCACAACAATAGAAGAACACAGTCTGCTGAACATAATACTACACAAACATTAGATGTTGCCATGGTTTAATTGCACATAACATGTAAACATTCACAGTGCAGGGAGGAAAAAGTATGTGAACCTTTGGACTTAATAACTGGTTGACCCTCCTTTGGCAGCAATAACCTCAACCAAACGTTTCCTGTAGTTGCAGATCAGACCTGCACAACGATCTGGAGTCATTTTGGACCACTCCTCTTCACAAAACTGTTTCAGTGTAGCAATATTCTTGGGATGTCTGGTGTGAATCGCTCTCTTAAGGTCATGCCACAGCATTTCAATGGGGTTGAGGTCAGGACTCTGACTGGGCCACTCCAGAAGGCGTATTCTGTGCTGTTGCAGCCATTGTTCTGTTGAATTACTTGTATGCTTTGGGTCATTGTCCTGTTGCATCACCCATCCTCTGCGGAGCTTCAGTTGGCGGACAGATGGTCGTACGTTTTCCTGAAAAATGTCTTGATAAACTCTGGAATTCATTTTCCCATCAATGACAACAATCAGTCCAGCCCTGAGGCAGCAAAGCAGCCCCAAACCATGATGCTCCCTCCGCCATGTTTCACAGTGGGGATGAGGTTTTGATGTTGGTGTGCTGTGCCTTTTTTTCTCCACACATAGTGTTGTGTGTTCTTCCCAAACAACTCAATCTTGGTTTCATCTGTCCACAGTATAGTTTGCCAGTAGTGCTGTGGAACATCCAGGTGCTCTTTTGCAAACTTCAAACGTGCTGCAATATTCTTTTTGGACAGCAATGGCTTCCTCCGTGGTGTCCTCCCATGTACTCCATTCTTGTTTAATGTTTTCCTTATTGTAGATGTGTCAACAAAAATGTTAGCATGTGCCAGAGATTTCTGTAGGTCTTTAGCTGACACTCTGGGATTCTTCTTTACCTCATGCAGCATTCTGCGCTGTGCTCTTGCAGTCATTTTTACAGGACGACCACGCCTAGGGAGAGTAGCAACAGTGCTAAACTTTCTCCATTTGTAGACCGTCTGTCTTACCGTGGACACAGGAACATCAAGGCTTTTGGAGATACTTTTGTAACCCTTTCCAGCTTCATGCAAGTCAACAATTCTTTTTCGTAGGTCTTCTGAGAGCTCTTTCTGCGAGGCATGGTTCACATCAGACAGTGCTTCTTGAAACCAGTAAACCCAAAACAGGTGTGTGTTTTTTAAGGGCAGGACAGCTGTCAGCAACACATCCAATATCACCACACTGATTGGAGTCAAGGTTGGCTCACTCCTGGCTCCAATTAGCTCTGGGGGAAGTCATTAAGCTAGGGACTCACATACTTTTTCCTCCCTGCACTGTGAATGTTTACATGTTATGTGCAATTAAACCATGGAAACATCTAATGTTTGTGTAGTATTATGTTCAGCAGACTGTGTTCTTCTATTGTTGTGACTTAGATGACGTTCAGAGCACATTTTATGCCCAATTCATGCAAAACTCCACGTAATCCCAAGGGGTTCACATACTTTTTCTTGCAACTGTATGATGTGTTTGCTGCACTAAATCATACTACATAAAATTACCTTATACATGAAAAATAATCAATACATGATATATGTGCAAAGAAAATCACCCCCAATTGCTGTAATCAATACCCAAATGAAATGTCAATCCAAACATCACATTTGATGACTGATACTACAAATACTAATCAAACAGTGGTAACAAATAAAAATGTCCAATCAATGAAGTGTATTTTGAACGGGTCCAAAAAACAATGCTCTGATGATCAGCGGATGTGGCAAACCGTGCCACAATGATCCTTCTCTATGGTTGCACCCCCACCAGAAATGACCACTTTCCAGCTGGCTGCTGAATTCTGCTGAATGTCAACCAACTGGTAAAGTATGATGGCGGACATCATTGACCACAAATGGTCATAACAACATCACCGGATCCCCCTGTGGCTTTGTTTACAAACAGAAGCAGGCCATGGATCTGAACTGTTACTTAGCCCAATAGGTTTTTTTGTTTTTTTTCCTGGAGTACATCTATTTTTTTCCTGGAGTACATCACTATAGCCGCTCTCTCCGGGCCCCGCATTCACTATATCCGCTCTCCCCGGACCCCGCATTCACTATATCCACTCTCCCCGGACCCTGCATTCACTATATTCCTTCTCCCCGGAGTCCGCATTCACTATATCCGGTCTCCCCGGACCCCGCATTCACTATATCCGCTCTCCCCGGACCCCGCATTCACTATATCCACTTTCCCCGGACCCCGCATTCACTATATCCGCTCTCCCCGGACCCCGCATTCACTATATCTGGTCTCCCCGGACCCCGCATTCACTATATCCACTCTCGCCGGACCCCACATTCACTATATCTGGTCTCCCCGGACCCCGCATTCACTATATCCGCTCTCCCCGGACCCTGCATTCACTATATCCGCTCTCCCCGGACCCCGCATTCACTATATCCGCTCTCCCCGGACCCCGCATTCACTATATCCGCTCTCCCCGGACCCCGCATTCACTATATCCACTCTCGCCGGACCCCACATTCACTATATCTGGTCTCCCCGGACCCCGCATTCACTATATCCGCTCTCCCCGGACCCTGCATTCACTATATCCGCTCTCCCCGGACCCTGCATTCACTGTATCCGCTCTCCCCGGACCCTGCATTCACTATATTCTCTCTCCCCGGACCCCACAGTCACTATATCCACTAAAGCTGAGGCAGTCTAGCCAATGCAGTTTTCTGAATGAGCGCACAAAATATCCCCAAGAAGAGGTCTCAAAAGGAAGGCACCAGGAGAAAAACAAATATTGGGTTGTGTTAGGTGTGAATATCCAGGGAGCTCATCTTCTATTTTCATTGCCTATCTGGTGCTAAAAGATTAATATATTGAAGATCTATTCAAAGAGCTAAACTGTGAAAAAAGGTGACATAATGGTCATACTTCACTTACAATAAAGAAAAGGTAATGAAAATATTTAACTTATTTACCTCGAAGTCTCAAGGAGTGTTCGGTTATTTTGTTAATAATGCTTCGGGCGACAACAAAAACATTTTTTTGAGTAGCAAACATGGCAAAGTATAAGGAAGTCAACATGTAATATGATAAGGAATGCACCGAGAGGCATTGTTGTGGTTTTCCCTTTTGAGGGGCAACAAAGCAGACATTGTACTTGTGAAAGAATAATTGTTGGGAGAAGTTTGTGTTCATGAAGAATCGATACAGGAAGGAGATTCTAGAATGAGAAGCTGGATGTCTCTTCCTTCGGGTCCGGCTGTGTGCTCCCCATGACAGCTGATGTGATTAAACCTGGGTGGGAGGGTTAAGGTGGTCTATGGCATAGCGGCTCATGGTGGGGATTAGAAATTGTATGAAGGGTCTAGTTCCATTGTTTGCCTAGAAAAAGAAAATTGGAACCCAGCAAGGAAGGTTCAGATCCTGTACATTTAAATACTCATGAATGTGAAAGTGATCTCAAATACATAAATGTACCAATAAAATGTCAATAACACCACATAATTGAAATATTCCATTAACACCGTGTGTTGAAGTATAAATAAAACATTCCCTTTAGTTACACCCAAAAAAAGATCTTGTTTGGAATCCGGCCACCAGTGAATCCGGCCACCACGTGACACACACAGCCTCCTACCAGATCAGAACATCCCAAATTATAGGTGCTTTGTGAAAGTTCAGAGGTGCGTGGGCCTTCTACTAATGGAACATCCAACTACAGGGAACCACAGGGCACAACAAGAGGAAACTCAACTGTATACCCTCTTTCCCTCCAATGATGACAATCCGGCAAAGAAACAGACGACAGCCTCCAATAGTTTAAAACTTGGTTTACTTTAACCCCAGAAGACCCAAATATAGAACAAAAACTAAAAAAAGATGTTTTCACCTTTTAGATATTGTTGTAGGAGGCCTTTAATGCAGAAATCAATGGGTTTTAACATTTTTGAAACTTTAGAACGTTTTTTGGTGAACGTTGTAATTTTGCAACATTGGGCCTGTTTGGCAGCAGAATTTCAGTAATTTTACTCATACTGTCAGAACAAATGTAGAGACCAACAAAGAGATTTTTTGAAGGGCTTTCTGCTTGTTAAGTCCTTCATCAGTGGCCTATATCTCTATACACTAATTATCACAAAATATTAATCATACAAGTCATATGTTTTATTAATAATCATTTATTATAAACTATGTTCACACTTGTTCTACAAAACCTGCTGCATTGAATGAAAACTTTGACATTTATTATGTTTAGCTATGTTCATAGCCATGCTTAGTTATGATAGTCCCAAAGGCAGTTCTTGTCCTCTGATTGCACTTGCTACAGAGGCGGATATTGCACTCGCTGCAGAGGCGGATATTGCACTCGCTGCAGAGGCGGATATTGCACTCGCTGCAGAGGCAGATATTGGACTCGCTGCAGAGGCGGATATTGCACTCGCTATAGAGGCAGACATTGCACTTGCTGCAGAGGCGGATATTGCACTCGCTACAGAGGCGGCTATTGCACTCGCTGCAGAGGCGGATATTGCACTCGCTGCAGAGGCGGATATTGCACTCGCTGCAGAGGTGGACATTGCACTCGCTGCAGAGGCAGATATTGGACTCGCTGCAGAGGCAGATATTGCACTCGCTGCAGAGGCAGATATTGCACTTGCTGCAGAGGCGGATATTGCACTTGCGGCAGAGGTAAATATTGCACTCGCTGCAAAGTGGGTTGGTATATCCTATACCACAGTGTCTGCGGCATCCTCTATTTGTTTTTGTAGGGAAATTACCATACATGTCCTTGCAAATGTCTTTTGGTGGATGGACAGTTGACCTTTTGTCTGGGGTGCCATTTGAAGGACTCCCTTTCTCTGTGGATGGTCTCTTCCTGTTATCTAAGGGGTCCTGTCTGTGGAATTGAGCTCCCATGGATTAAACCTGGTCACCCTCTCATTGATTTAATGACAGTTGTGCCGACTAGGATAAGAGAGGATGCTAACTGGGCTTGGAACAGCCTCCTGTTTAGTATCTTTTTCTTGGGAGCATTCCGTGCTTTGCAGTCCTGTTTGTACAGCAGCCATGCATTGATCACAGCTAGGATGATGGTGTGCCAGAAGATGTAAATGTACCAGCAGCAGGAATTCAAAGGAAACATATTTTGCTGCACCAACATATCCACACCACCCATGAATTTGTTGTAGACACCCACAATGTAAGACCTTTGAACCTCAACATATCTTTAGGTGGCTTTGTTCCATTGTTGAATCTTCTCCACCAGTTCTGGCCCAGCAAAGGATGACGACAGTGTGATCTCCCTGTTTTCATACCATTTCACTGCACAGATGTTGTCACTCGCCTCCACTCTGACATCAAAGCTTCCTTTGCTCTTTTTCTTCAGGCTTTCCCCACCATCAAGGTTACAGTTGGGAAGGCGTACCTGCCTGGCTGTTCTAGTGTAATGAATTCCCTGGTCAAGCAGCTTGGCACTCAGTGGGACTCTAGTGAAATAGTTGTCTGTATAGATCTGGTGTACCGGGCCCATTTGAATACATGGAAAACGCTTTGCATGCATTTCTGACGATGGAAAAATGCTTTGGACAACATCTGGATATGGAGCAGTTAAAAAAACGCTTCTGAATGCAAACGCTTATAAATGCGGTTAACCGCGTTTCCACGCATTTACACACATTTGGCGTTTGAAATGCCGGTAAAATCTACTCCTGAACGCAAGTTTGGTGCGTTCAAAAAAACAACTGTAAACTTAACTGCCTATAAATGACAATATGTACAAGGACACATAGGAAAGCTTTAGGGAGGGTTCAGGGGCTGCTGAAAAAAATGCAGAAAAGCTCCTGAACGTCAGTTTATCAGCTGAAGTGTACATGAACCCTAACAAACAAAAGACAAACAAATGAAACCAGCGCTCAAATCTTCATGCAGACCAGGAAATAGAAAATGCCAAACTAAGAGGTGCTGCCCCTCAAAGATGGGGAAATCTGAATACTGGTGAACAAAAACAGACAATTGCGCACTCTCATTGTGCATTACCGTGGAGACCCACGTATTTATTAACTGAAATAGAAATATACTCACAAACCAACGAGAATTGAAAAACAAAAAGAGTGGCCCGCAACAACAGCGGATGCAATGCTGTGCCCTTGGTGTGGATAAGCTGACGCGTTTTGGGAGACGGACTCCCTTCCTCAGAGCTAGAAGTGTGCCTGCTGGTCCCTGGCCTATATACCAACAAATGTCAAAATGAGGGTCAAGAAACTGCAGTGTACATGAGCCCTAACAAGTGTGTCAAAACATGAGCAGAGCCACTGGTTTCTGGCTCCAGCATGCGCAATGACGGCAGCACTGGCTCCGCCCCGACACGTTTCATCCAAAAGGATTTTCTCAAGTGTGCTGATGTTCTACATGATTATATACACAATACGAGCTTATGAGTGCCACCTTTGCTGGGGAGAGGGAGTGAAAGATAGCGTAGTTGTGGTGCAGTCCAGAAAATGTAAAAAAATATAAATTTTTTCTGTTGTATCTTTCCTATTAGAGAAATGTTTTGACATAAAACAAGAAAAACAGGCTATTTTGATGTCATTTGTGTACAAAATATACAACAGGTATAAATGGTAGTACAAAACCAAGATCAACAGGTATAATTAACATGTACATGTAATCATTATAAAACAGCTAAATTGGATACATGGAAATGTAACCGATATGGAAAACCAGGTAGCATCAATAAGGTATCTGTACTTGATTAGCTATAGTGAAGGACACATTGGGGGTTCTAATAGACTCTTGATGTCTCCGTAAAGAGTGCCTATGACTTGCCCATACTATCACATCAGGGGCTTGTTAGCGCTCTTGTTAACCTCTTGCCGTCCGCCTGCTGTTTATAAACGGCAGGGCGGTGGCAGTCCAGGGGCGGGTTGCCGTTCCTAAACGGCACCCGCCTTTTCTAGCTGTGCGCGCTCCCTGGGAGCGCGCACCACCGCGATCCGGTGCCCGCTGTGTCCTCCGACCAATCGTCGGACGGGACCTCTGTACGAGGTCCCGATCATGTGATCACTGATTGGCGAATCAGTGATCACATGCAAAGTAGTAAGCAAGATGTCACTTGTGACATCATTGCTTACTACGTGTGAAATCTGTGAATGATCACAGAGGTCACATGGTACAAGGCTATTCACAACAGCCTAGTACCATGTGACAAGCTGTGACCAATCACAGCTCACTCAGTATTTCTCAATGACTGCAAGAATGCAGACAGAGAGAAAGAGAAATGATTGCTTTTACACCCTATATGGGTGTAAAAGCAATCAGTGTAAAAAAAAATAAAATAAATCTTCATTACCCCCCACAAGTAGTACAGTGTCACCATGGTGACACTGTACTGCTAGGGTGACAGTATGTAAAAAAAAAAAATATATATATAATAATAATAATATAAAAATAATAAAATAAAATGTAAAAAAAAATGTTTAATAATTATAATTTTTGGTTATAAACTGATTTGGATTTTTTTTTTCACTAAAAAAATAACGGAATAAATTTTGGCCAAGATTTATGATGAAATATTATTTATTTGCAAAATTTTATTAAAAAAAACACTTTTTTTCAAAATTTTTGGACTTTTTCATTTACATAGTAAAAAAATAAAAATCCCAGCGGTGAATAAATACCACCAAAATAAAGCTTTATCTGTCTCAAAAAAATGGTAAAAAATTCATATGGGTAGAGTGTTGCATGACCGCGCAATTGTTATTCAAAGTGTGATAGCGCTGAAAGCTGAAAATTGCCCTGGACAGGTAGGGGGTAAAAGTGTCCGGACAGGAAGTGGTTAAAGCCATCAAGTTAAATTAAAGAAGTAAAATAAAAGTGTAAAAATAAATTGTATCAAAACAAATGTTAAAAAAATCTAGCAGTTCACCACCCCCGTAAACAACCCCATGCAAACGTCTGGATGAGAACAACAACTCTAGTGTCAGAATTCATTGTTAACAGAACCCAACAACCTATAAAGACTTTTAAAGAAGAAGGTTACCTAAGGAGAATTTTGGGTGCAGTATTTTTTGTGATTTCACAAATGCTCACATTTTTCTACTTGACACATTTGGTATCTATTTACACAAAACCACCCCATTTTTTTTTTTACCAAAAATTAGGTATCATATTGTGTTTTTTTGAATAAATATCATTTTAGTGTATTTTTGCTAAAATATGTGTTTGATAAATAGCTGTGCAAATATTTCATGACATAAAAAATTGCATCTACCACCATATTATTCTCCAGGATCTCTAATTTCAGAAAATATACATTTGTTTTGGAGTTTAAAGAAAGAAATGCAGATTTTATCATGTTTGTGAAAAATAAAAAAAATTACCCTAGTAGACAAGTGGTTATGGGTGAAGGATCTGCGTCCAGGTGAGCCTGCTGTTAGTTTGCACACTGCCTCTATTATATACACCCCATTTGTTGGGGATTCCGTTTTGAGTAAAGAATCGCACTCTACAGAGCTGCCTTGGCACAACCATGTAGCTTCAACTCGTATTTACAAATGTATGCAACAAAAGCCAGTTTCTAAGTAGTTTATAGAGTTTTGTAAGTTTTTCTTTATTCTGGGTATTAAATATCTTTTATGTCTCAAATATCTCAATATGTTCATTAACTTCAAAAAGGTTTTTTTCTTCTAATAGCTAAAGATAGCTCATTGAGGTCATTTACTGGAAATATTTAAATGATTTACCCCGAGGTCTCAGTGGGTGTTCAGGTACCTTGATAATAATGATTTGGACAGTAACATTTTTGGTGTGACAGTAATGGTAGAGTATAAGGAAGTCAATATTAAATTAAATGTGGAATGTGCCAAAGGACAAGGGACTTGGAAAAAAATGTTATAAAAGAGCAGCAGCAAGGCTGATATCGTATTTGTGAACAAACCAATACTCAGAGCAGTTTGTGTTGATGGAGGATTGATACAGAAAGAAGAATCCAAAATGAGAAGGACAATGTCTCTTCTCCTTCTCCTGGTCCTGCTGTGCGCTCCCCATGGGATGGCTGGTGAGTAGATCCAGGTCACCTGATGTGATTAAACCTGGGTGGGAGGGTTAGGGGTGATCTATGGCATAGCAATTGATGGTGGAGGGAAGACATCATATGGAGGACCTAGATCCATTCCTCAATAAAACATCTACAGACTCAACAAGGGAGGTGTAGATCCTTCACTTAGAATATGCAAAAAGTGCATCAATATTCCCCTTATATATCAAGATTGATAGGTTCCTAGAAAACTTAATGCTATAATATGTATATAATACATTGTGTATGAAAACTCATAAATCTGCCAGGGAAAAAAAAACTGGTTGGGAAAGATACAAATAACCCCTCCCCAAAAAAATGATTTAAACATGTTACTAGTAAAAAATTGTCTCAGCATGAAGGTCCCTTTACGGGATAGCTCATAGTTGGTGACTGGGGCCAAAAGGAAGGCAAATCTATAAAATACTTTCCTTAGCTCTTGGCATAAAAAGAAATTGGAGGAACTCAAGCCCATAATGGGGATAGTATTGCCACAGCCTCAAATGAACCAAAATGGCACAAAATCGATAGGTCCAGAGACAGACAAATAAAAAGTGAACCAAACATCAGGACCAGAAGGCTTACACCCATGTGTCCTTAAAGAGCAGAGCCCTGATTAAATGCCATTGTTTCTAATTTTGAAATACTTCTTCTAGCTGTCTTAGTATCAATAGACTAGCGCAAGGCCAGTGTGGTGCCTATATTTAAAAGGCGTTGAACTCTTTATCAAGTACCTACACACCGGTTCCTTTAAATATACATACAATATCAGCGCTCCAGTGTTGAAGGATACAGATTTAGGACTCGGGGCTGAAGAGTTTTCCTCCTTTAATACTGTTCAGAACTAAAAGTGTGCAGAGATTATTCCAGGCCTCGCAGCTTCCTTGTGACCCGGGTAATCTTTGATACTAAAGAAACAGAAAAAAGAAAAACTCGATGGCCTAGTGCAGAACCTTCTGACCAGGGACGGACTAACAACTCATGGGGCCCCCGGGCAATAGGGGATAATGGGGCCCCTGTGTCCTTGACCAAACTCAAAAAAGCCTACAAAAAAGGTACCAGGGGCATCTCATGGGGCCCCCTACTGACCCCGGGCCCTTGGGCAGTGCCCAAGTTTCCAAATGGTCAGTCCGACCCTGCTTCTGACACCATTAAATTGTCAACTTTTTAAATTAAAATACTCACAAAAGATGTAAAAATCATCAAATCCTAGGTACAGGGTGCTGTCACGTCCTCAGAGACGGAATGTATGAGAAGATGACCTCTCCAGTGTATAAAATGAAATGAAATAGGTGAGGCTATCTAGCACATGTTGGTGTCAAGGTCAATCCTTCTTCCTCAGAGCTAACCTCTATTGTCAGGAAGATCCTCAAGATATTTATAAAGAAGCACTTAGAAGAGTTTTCGGTAGAAATAAGTCCCTATGAGGACATTTTTCCACACAACATATTTCTTGAATGAGGCAATTGGCCATTTATTTGAATATATTATAAACCTATATGTGGTAAATAAGCCGCAGCTGGTGTCAAAGTTGTACAACAAACACAAATTGGCTTTTATCGACCTGTTATGATCTTAATGTGATTTTAATGTATCAATCTTGTTTGTAATAAAATGTTTCCTTTTTTTTATGAATTACAATGTGTGCCCCCTTTAATGACAGCAAAGTCTGACACAATTATTTTTTACATTTTGGAGGTATATAGGGATGTGGCATTTGAGAGGCAGTATGATATTCGTGTTTTTCTATCTCATGATTCAGTAAGAATAATGACAGGAAAGGAACTATAAAGCAGGTCTATCATCAGATGTGTTGTTCTACGCTCAGTATTGTAACACTTCCAGGCAGGGTTTTTTTTCTCAGAGTACTCCCCCCTTCTGAGTCACTCTTTGTCTTCACCCCCTACCTACCTCCGAGCATCATCCATTGGTTGCTCCCCCTACCCACCTCCTAGAACTACCCCCTTTAGAGAATACAGAAACAAATAAGACATGCTAAGACATGATAACAAGAAAATCAGTAAAACAGATCCCTTGCATCCAGCAACAATAGACCCCCCCCCCAGCAACAGAAAATACACGAAAGCAACAATAGACTCCCAGCAGCAACAGCAGATCTCCCAGCAGCTAGTAATAATATACCCCTCCCTTAACAGTAGACCCCACCCAGCAACAAAAACCCAGAAACATAACACCCCACTAGCAACAATAACACTTCCCAGCAACAATATACCCCCATGCAAAAATAAATCCCCCCACAACGATAGACCACCACGCAAAAATAATTCCCCACAACAATAAATCCCCCAGCAGCCAGCATCAATAGACCCTCCAGCACCTCTTTCTATTACATATTTTCAGTGCTGGAGGTGCCAGAACTGCATTCCCCCACGTTCCTGCTGAAATAAATCCCCGATTCCAGGTATGTATTACTCTCTCCTAGAGATCTCAGGACTCCCCCTGACATTACTTCATCTGATTTTCTCTGGGAAGCATGGCCCCATCTTTGTTCAGGCATCATCCAGGGTCACCATCTACTTCTAATGATCCTGTTTCTATTGTAATATATCAGGAATGTATCCCTGCGGGTTTGTAAAAATACTGAAATGTTCAGTTTAATGCTCCATCTGTTGAAAGAAAAGGTGCAGCAGGTGGAGTGACACAAATCACATTTATTAATGTTCCTTTTCTCCATATAATCTCTATTCTGATGTTTCTGTTTTCAGAGTTCACCACCTCTCTGACTCCTGGTAAGTTATCATTCTCTTTTCAGAGTTTTACTCTTTTATGACAGAACTGAGGATACTATCAGGATGGGGAATTTGTATTTGTAATGAAAATCACTGTGGATTTGATACAATAAATGCAAAATATACAGAGACAAATAACAGGGCTGCCATTGTTGGCCACTTTCAGAGAATGTTAATCGCCTGGCTGTCATACTGATCCAGTTCTATAACAAGAAGCACACTCAAGCCCAAAATATTTCTCTGCCTTGTGAAAGGTTTAGGCTGCTCCCCTACAAAAAATATAACAGGATAGGAAAGCATGCAATCAGTGAAAACGTAATAAAGAAACAACAAAAGTGAGTGTTTCACTCCAACCTGGAAGGGCAAAAAGATTCTGAACTAAAGGTAGAATATTTATCAGCTACAAATGTAACCAACCAAACATTAATAAACCCCCTTCACCTGGGCTAAAACAGACATAAAAACAATATCCATGATAGCACAGAGCAGCAAAAAAGTAAAACATATTTCTATCAATCAGTGAGCATTAAGTATACAAATATCTCATATCTAATAAATATTGTACAATGGATTGATGGGCGATCAAACGGCACCACATCCCTGATTACCTTAGACCAAAAACAATATACGGTATACACTATATAAAGATTTAACCATAAAAACAATATATGGGATTTCTAGGTTGTCAAAACAATACAAAAAGATCAAGTAAAATAAAACTATTTATTATTAAATATATTGAAAAGATTCTTTGTGGTTTACAATCCATTTGTCACCAAAGCATCCTCTTTTTCAAAGTATAGTTAAACCTCCGAGCATCACCCCTAAAAAATGTAAAATAGTAAAATATTTATCAATACATAGTTTTATTACATTTACATTTATCTTTGCTGATCTTCTTGTTTTGTGTTGGCATATATATATGCCAACTACAAAAAGTATAAAAGGGTAGGAAAGCATGCAATCAGTGAAAATGTAATAAAGAAACAACAAAAGTGAGTGTTTCACTCCAACCTGGAAGGGCAAAAGGATTCTCAATCAAAAGTAGAATATTTATCAGCTACAAATGTAACCAACCAAACATTAATAAACCCCCTTCACCTGGGCTAAAACAGACATAAAAACAATATCCATGATAACACAGAGCAGCAAAAAAGTAAATCATATTTCTACCAATCAGTGAGCATTAAGTATACAAATATCTCATATCTAATAAATCTTGAATGAAGGATTGATGGGCGATCAAACGGCACCACATCCCTGATTACCTTAGACCAAAAACAATATATACACTATATACAGATTTAACCACAAAAACAATATATCTGATTTCTAGGTTGTCAAAACAATACAAAAAGATCAAGTAAAATAAAACTATTAATTATTAAATATATTGAAAAGATTCTTTGTGGTTTACAATACATTAGTCACAAAAGCATCTTCTTTTTCAAAGTATAGTTAAACCTCCGGGCGTCACCCCTAAAAAATGTAAGATAGTAAAATATTTATCAATACATAGTTTTATTACATTTACATTTATTTTTGTTGATCTTCTTGTTTTGTGTTGGCATATATATATATATATATATATACGCTCACCAGCCACCTTATTAGGTACACCTTGCTAGTAACAGGTTGGACCCCATTTTTCCTTTAGTATATATACAGTATATACAGTACAGTATATTCATAAATGATGGAGCACAGATCTTGTATTGTCTTTATTCAAACGTACATTTCACCAGGAAGGAAGAATGAATGTCTCAGGGGTCGCCGCCCTTTCTCATGCTCATTAGTGATCAGTAGAGATGAGCGAAGAAATGAAAAATTTGATTCGACTGATTCGGCGAATTCGTGGACAATATTCGATTCGAGTCGAATAAATTCGCTGTGAATTTAACTTAAAAAAGGGTGTTTCTAGGCTTCAGAGAGACTTTATATTAGTGCAGAACACTGTACCTTTAATTTAAATGCCCTTGGAGTCTGCTGGGGAAGAGAAATAATACTGTCAGTCAGTATGACATGCAGATGAGTGCCGTCGATCTTAGAATCACTGCACACTTCACTCATTTGGCCAGTCACGGGGCCAAAACCAGTGTTTGGAGCCACAGTATGGCGGTGGAGGCAGCAGCAATGGGAGGCCATACAGCAACCTATGACAAAATGGAAACCAGCAGGAGCGTGAGGAGACCTGAAAGTGGCACATGGCAGAGTGGGAGCAATGGGAGGCGGTACAGGGACCCAGGTCACACTGTGGGCCCAGCAGCAGCGTGACCAGGCGGTACGGGGGCCCATGGCCGATTTGGGGCTTGGTGGCACCTATGGAAGGCCTGTAATCTGCCAGCAACCTATGACAAAATGGACAACCGCAGGAGTGTGAGGAGATTTCAAAGTGGCACATGGCAGAGTGGAAGCAATGGGAGGCCGTACAGGGACCCAGGTCACACTGTGGGCTCAGCAGCAGCGTGACCAGGAGGTACGGGGGCCCATGGCCGATATGGGGCCTGGCGGCACCTATGGGAGGCCGCTAATCTGCCAGCAACCTATGACAAAATGGAAAACCGCAGGAGTGTAAGGAGACCTCAAAGTGGCACATGGCAGAGTGTAAGCAATGGGAGGCCGTACAGGGACCCAGGTCACACTGTGGGCTCAGCAGCAGCGTGACCAGGAGGTACGGGGGCCCATGGCCGATATGGGGACTGGCGGCACCTATGGAAGGCCGCTAATCTGCCAGCACCCTATGACAAAATGGAACCCTGGGCTGGGGCAGGCAGAACCGCCGTATCTTTATCACGTTTTTCACAGGCCACCGAATGGCGACGCTGCATATGCTGACGCAACGCTGTAGTCCCAACATGGGCCCCCTGGCCACGCTTGACTTTCTGGCCACATAGTCGACATACGGCTACGTTTACTTCCTCGGGCGGCTTGACGAAAACTTGCCACACCGCCGAGTAGGAAACTTTGCACCCGCTACTCCTCACTGGCTGACTGCTACTTCCTCCGTGCACACCGGCACCACTACTGGCTGTGGTGGTAGGCTGCAGTGGAGCTGCTGCTCTACTCCGTGGCCGTTTGCCTCCACTGACAAAGCTGCGACCCTGCTGCCTCCTGGCAGCAGCAATGGGAGGCCGTACAGGGACCCAGGTCACACTGTGGGCTCAGCAGCAGCGTGACCAGGCGGTACGGGGGCCCATGGCCGATATGGGGCCTGGCGGAACCTATGGAAGTCCTGGAATCTGCCAGCAACCTATGTCAAAATGGACAACCGCAGTAGTGTGAGGAGACCTCAAAGTGGCACATGGCAGAGTGTAAGCAATGGGAGGCCGTACAGGGACCCAGGTCACACTGTGGGCTCAGCAGCAGCGTGACCAGGAGGTACGGGGGCCCATGGCCGATATGGGGCCTGGCGGAACCTATGGAAGTCCTGGAATCTGCCAGCAACCTATGTCAAAATGGAAAACCGCAGTAGTGTAAGGAGACCTCAAAGTGGCACATGGCAGAGTGTAAGCAATGGGAGGCCGTACAGGGACCCAGGTCACACTGTGGGACCAGCATCAGCGTGACCAGGAGGTACGGGGGCCCATGGCCGATATAGGGCCTGGTGGAACCTATGGAAGTCCTCTAATCTGCCAGCAACCTATGTCAAAATGGACAAGCACAGTAGTGTGAGGAGACCTCAAAGTGGCACATGGCAGAGTGTAAGCAATGGGAGGCCGTACAGGGACCCAGGTCACACTGTGGGCTCAGCAGCAGCGTGACCAGGAGGTACGGGGGCCCATGGCCGATATGGGGCCTGGCGGAACCTATGGAAGTCCTCTAATCTGCCAGCAACCTATGTCAAAATGGACAAGCACAGTAGTGTGAGGAGACCTCAAAGTGGCACATGGCAGAGTGTAAGCAATGGGAGGCCGTACAGGGACCCAGGTCACACTGTGGGCTCAGCAGCAGCGTGACCAGGAGGTACGGGGGCCCATGGCCGATATGGGGCCTGGCGGAACCTATGGAAGTCCTGGAATCTGCCAGCAACCTATGTCAAAATGGACAACCGCAGTAGTGTAAGGAGACCTCAAAGTGGCACATGGCAGAGTGTAAGCAATGGGAGGCCGTACAGGGACCCAGGTCACACTGTGGGACCAGCAGCAGCGTGACCAGGAGGTACGGGGGCCCATGGCCGATATAGGGCCTGGCGGAACCTATGGAAGTCCTCTAATCTGCCAGCAACCTATGTCAAAATGGACAAGCACAGTAGTGTGAGGAGACCTCAAAGTGGCACATGGCAGAGTGTAAGCAATGGGAGGCCGTACAGGGACCCAGGTCACACTGTGGGCTCAGCAGCAGCGTGACCAGGAGGTACGGGGGCCCATGGCCGATATGGGGCCTGGCAGAACCTATGGAAGTCCTGGAATCTGCCAGCAACCTATGTCAAAATGGACAACCGCAGTAGTGTAAGGAGACCTCAAAGTGGCACATGGCAGAGTGTAAGCAATGGGAGGCCGTACAGGGACCCAGGTCACACTGTGGGACCAGCAGCAGCGTGACCAGGAGGTACGGGGGCCCATGGCCGATATAGGGCCTGGCGGAACCTATGGAAGTCCTCTAATCTGCCAGCAACCTATGTCAAAATGGACAAGCACAGTAGTGTGAGGAGACCTCAAAGTGGCACATGGCAGAGTGTAAGCAATGGGAGGCCGTACAGGGACCCAGGTCACACTGTGGGCTCAGCAGCAGCGTGACCAGGAGGTACGGGGGCCCATGGCCGATATGGGGCCTGGCGGAACCTATGGAAGTCCTGGAATCTGCCAGCAACCTATGTCAAAATGGAAAACCGCAGTAGTGTAAGGAGACCTCAAAGTGGCACATGGCAGAGTGTAAGCAATGGGAGGCCATACAGGGACCCAGGTCACACTGTGGGACCAGCATCAGCGTGACCAGGAGGTACGGGGGCCCATGGCCGATATAGGGCCTGGCGGAACCTATGGAAGTCCTCTAATCTGCCAGCAACCTATGTCAAAATGGACAAGCACAGTAGTGTGAGGAGACCTCAAAGTGGCACATGGCAGAGTGTAAGCAATGGGAGGCCGTACAGGGACCCAGGTCACACTGTGGGCTCAGCAGCAGCGTGACCAGGAGGTACGGGGGCCCATGGCCGATATGGGGCCTGGCGGAACCTATGGAAGTCCTCTAATCTGCCAGCAACCTATGTCAAAATGGACAAGCACAGTAGTGTGAGGAGACCTCAAAGTGGCACATGGCAGAGTGTAAGCAATGGGAGGCCGTACAGGGACCCAGGTCACACTGTGGGCTCAGCAGCAGCGTGACCAGGAGGTACGGGGGCCCATGGCCGATATGGGGCCTGGCGGAACCTATGGAAGTCCTCTAATCTGCCAGCAACCTATGTCAAAATGGACAAGCGCAGTGGTGTGAGGAGACCTCAAAGTGGCACATGGCAGAGTGTAAGCAATGGGAGGCCGTACAGGGACCCAGGTCACACTGTGGGCTCAGCAGCAGCGTGACCAGGAGGTACGGGGGCCCATGGCCGATATGGGGCCTGGCGGAACCTATGGAAGTCCTCTAATCTGCCAGCAACCTATGTCAAAATGGACAAGCGCAGTGGTGTGAGGAGACCTCAAAGTGGCACATGGCAGAGTGTAAGCAATGGGAGGCCGTACAGGGACCCAGGTCACACTGTGGGCTCAGCAGCAGCGTGACCAGGAGGTACGGGGGCCCATGGCCGATATGGGGCCTGGCGGAACCTATGGAAGTCCTGGAATCTGCCAGCAACCTATGTCAAAATGGACAACCGCAGTAGTGTAAGGAGACCTCAAAGTGGCACATGGCAGAGTGTAAGCAATGGGAGGCCGTACAGGGACCCAGGTCACACTGTGGGACCAGCAGCAGCGTGACCAGGAGGTACGGGGGCCCATGGCCGATATAGGGCCTGGCGGAACCTATGGAAGTCCTGGAATCTGCCAGCAACCTATGTCAAAATGGACAACCGCAGTAGTGTAAGGAGACCTCAAAGTGGCACATGGCAGAGTGTAAGCAATGGGAGGCCGTACAGGGACCCAGGTCACACTGTGGGACCAGCAGCAGCGTGACCAGGAGGTACGGGGGCCCATGGCCGATATAGGGCCTGGCGGAACCTATGGAAGTCCTCTAATCTGCCAGCAACCTATGTCAAAATGGACAAGCACAGTAGTGTGAGGAGACCTCAAAGTGGCACATGGCAGAGTGTAAGCAATGGGAGGCCGTACAGGGACCCAGGTCACACTGTGGGCTCAGCAGCAGCGTGACCAGGAGGTACGGGGGCCCATGGCCGATATGGGGCCTGGCGGAACCTATGGAAGTCCTGGAATCTGCCAGCAACCTATGTCAAAATGGACAACCGCAGTAGTGTAAGGAGACCTCAAAGTGGCACATGGCAGAGTGTAAGCAATGGGAGGCCGTACAGGGACCCAGGTCACACTGTGGGCTCAGCAGCAGCGTGACCAGGAGGTAGGGGGGCCCATGGCCGATATGGGGCCTGGCGGAACCTATGGGAGGCCGCTAATCTGCCAGCACCCTATGACAAAATGGAACCCTGGGCTGGGGCAGGCAAAACCGCCGTATCTTTATCACGTTTTTCACAGGCCACCGAATGGCGACGCTGCATATGCTGACGCAACGCTGTAGTCCCAACATGGGCCCCCTGGCCACGCTTGACTTTCTGGCCACATAGTCGACATTAGGCTACGTTTACTTCCTCGGGCGGCTTGACGAAAACTTGCCACACCGCCGAGTAGGAAACTTTGCACCCGCTACTCCTCACTGGCTGACTGCTACTTCCTCCGTGCACACCGGCACCACTACTGGCCGTGGTGGTAGGCTGCAGTGGAGCTGGTGCTCTACTCCGTGGCCGTTTGCCTCCACTGACACTGCTGCGACCCTGCTGCCTCCTGGCAGCAGAAATGGGAGGCCGTACAGGGACCCATGAGAGACTCTGGACTTGGCAGCAGCATGAGGAGGCGGTATATAGGGGCCCATGGCAGATTAGGGGCCTGGCAGCAGCTATGTGAGGCCCGTAATCTGCCTGCACCCTATGTCAAAAAATTAAACACACCAGCAGTGTGAAGAGACCTGAAAGTGGCACATGGCAGCAGAGTGTGGCGATGGAGACAGCAGCAATGGGAGGCCGTACAGGGACCCATGAGAGACTCTGGACTTGGCAGCAGCATGAGGAGGCGGTATATAGGGGCCCATGGCAGATTAGGGGCCTGGCAGCAGCTATGTGAGGCCCGTAATCTGCCTGCACCCTATGTCAAAAAATTAAACACACCAGCAGTGTGAAGAGACCTGAAAGTGGCACATGGCAGCAGAGTGTGGCGATGGAGACAGCAGCAATGGGAGGCCGTACAGGGACCCATGAGAGACTCTAGACTTGGCAGCAGCATGAGGAGGCGGTATATAGGGGCCCATGGCAGATTAGGGGCCTGGCAGCAGCTATGTGAGGCCCGTAATCTGCCTGCACCCTATGTCAAAAAATTAAACAAACCAGCAGTGTGAAGAGACCTGAAAGTGACACATGGCAGCAGAGTGTGGCGATGGAGACAGCAGCAATGGGAGGCCGTACAGGGACCCATGAGAGACTCTGGACTTGGCAGCAGCATGAGGAGGCGGTATATAGGGGCCCATGGCAGATTAGGGGCCTGGCAGCAGCTATGGGAGGCCCGTAATCTGCCTGCACCCTATGTCAAAAAATTAAACACACCAGCAGTGTGAAGAGACCTGAATGTGGCACATGGCAGCAGAGTGTGGCGATGGAGACAGCAGCAATGGGAGGCCCGTAATCTGCCAGCACCCTATGACAAGAAATGGAACACACCAGCAGTGTGTGAGGAGACCTGAAAGTGGCACATGGCAGGGGCATGATTCATGGCGCATTTAGTCAGTTGTGTCAGGAACTGGTGGTTTGAAATCCAGACTAATCCACGCCTGATTCATTTTCACAAACGTGAGTCTCTCCACACTTTGGGTGGACAGTCGTGTCCTCCGCGGAGTTACAATACCTCCTGCCGCACTAAACACGCGCTCCGATGCCACGCTACTAGCCGGGCATGACAGCCTTTCAAGGGCAAATTCAGCTAGTTGGGGCCAAAGGTCAAGTTTCGTTGCCCAGTAGTCAAGGGGATTGTCTACCTCGGTTGGCAGGGTGCTGTCCAAGTAGGCCCAAGCCTGTTGTTTGAGCTCCTGCTCCAGGTCCACCTGATGCTGCTGCTGCTGCTGCGGCTGGTTAGTAGTTTCCTCACTGCGCTGGTGAAGAAAGCTACTCATCATCGACTGCAGACTGAGGCAGCCGCTGCTGGTGGAGCTGCCACTGCACCTACCACCCCACCCCTCCCCTGCTGCCATGGCAGCGGAACGCGAGCGCACAGGGCCCACAGTGTCTGAGAATGGACGTTGGCGCACAAAGGCAGAGACCAACTGACTACATAGGTGGTTTTTATAGTACGTAATTTTGGCCTCCCTCTCAGCAGGTGTGAAAAAGGCCACCATTTTGGAACGATAGCGAGGGTCCAACAAGGTGGACAGCCAAAAGTCATCCCTCTGTCTGATGGTTATTATTCGGCTGTCGCTACGCAAGCAACCGAGCATGCTATGGGCCATTTGCGCCAAGGAATGCGAGGGACTCCCTGCCTCCATCTCCACAGCATACTGCCACGGTGCGTCTGGGTCCTCTGTCTCCTCCTCCTCCTCCTCTACCAGATGCTCCTGCTCCTCCACTCCTGTCCGCTGAGTGGAAAAACCACCCATTTCACTCAATAATTCCTGAGCACAAATGTCCTCCTCTACCTCCTCCTCTTCTTCCTGTCCTGGCCCCACAGGGGTCATGTGGCGTTGAGATCTGTGCGCCACGTCTACCGCACCCTGACCAGCCATTGTTAACAGCATTTGTTCCAGGACGTGCAACAGAGGAATGACGTCGTTCATCCCATAGTCCTGCCGACTCACGAATAGCGTGGCCTCCTCAAAGGGCCTGAGCAAGCGGCAGGTGTCACGCATCAGCTGCCAATGGCTGACATCGAAGTTACACAGGGGAGTACCTTTATCCGCTTGTAACATCAGGAAATCGGTGATGGCCTTTCGCTGCTCGTAAAGGCGGTCTAACATGTGTAGGGTTGAATTCCACCTTGTTGCAACGTCGCAGATCAGGCGATGCTGTGGAATTCCGTTCTGCCGCTGCAGCTCAATGAGGGTGTTCTTTGCGGTGTAGGAATGGCTGAAATGCATGCACAGTTTACGTGACATTTTAAGGATGTCTTGCAGTGGGATGGTGGATTTTAGGAACCGCTTGACAACCAGATTGAACACGTGAGCCATGCATGGCGCATGGCACAACCTTCCTTGACGCAGAGCAGACACCATGTTCTTTCCGTTGTCGGTCAACATGGTTCCGATTTTCAGTTTGCGCGGAGACAGCCATCTGTCGATTTCTCTGTTCATTACACTCAGAAGTTCCTCCCCTGTGTGACTACGTTCGCCAAGGCATACCAGGTGCAGCACAGCGTGACACCGTTGCGCCCTGCACATGTGATATGCCGGTCGGGTAATGGGACCTGGCACGGGGGTGGCGGCTGAGGACACGGCGGAAAAAGAGCTGGTAGAGGCGGACATGTTTGCTGGACCAAGGACGTGCAAACGTGGAGGCAAAAGCGTTGTGACCTGTCCAAGTTGCTGGTGCGGCTGTGCCGGCACCACGTTCACCCAGTGGGCCGTAAATGACATATACTGTCCCTGACCGTAGTTACAGCTCCACACGTCGGCGCTGCCGTGCACTTTGGCAGAGACCGACATGCTCAAAGACTGGCCCACCATCTCTTCTACATGTGAATGCAGGGCTGGCACTGCCTTTATGGCGAAGAAATGACGGCTTGGCACTCTCCACCGCGGCGCGGCACAAGCCATCATTTCTCGGAAAGGTGCTGAGTCCACCAGTTGGAAAGGGAGGGACTGCAGCACCAGCAACTTGGACAGGAGGACGTTCAGCTTTTGCACCGTCGGGTGCGTGCTCGCAAACTGTTGTCTCTTGGAAACGGATTCCAAGAAAGACTGTTGACGGAATCCGAGAAGAGGAGTAGCAGGAGAAGGAGCATCTGAACGAGCGGAAGATGCCAACGAGCGACAACTCCCCTCAGCAGAGGTGTTGGAGCTTTGACTGGCTGATAGAGGGCTATTGACGACGTCGGGTGACGGAGCAAGTAACGGAGCGGGTGATGGAGCGGGGGCTGGGGCAGGCAGAACCGCCGTATCTTTATCACGGTTTTCCCAGGCCACCGAATGGTGACGCTGCATATGCTGACGCAACGCTGTAGTCCCAACATGGGCCCCCTGGCCACGCTTGCATTTCTGGCCACATAGTCGACAGACGGCTACGTTTACTTCCTCGGGCGGCTTGACGAAAAATTGCCACACCACCGAGTAGGAAACTTTGCCCCCGCTACTCCTCACTGGCTGACTGCTACTTCTTCCGTGCGCACCGGCACCACTACTGGCCGTGGTGGTAGGCTGCAGTGGAGCTGGTGCTCTACTCCGTGGACGTTTGGCTCCACTGACACTGATGCGACCCTGCTGCCTCCTGGGCAACCCACCGACTGTTTCGCTCGCTGCCAAGCTGGCACCCTCTTCTCCTGATGATGCGGAAGAAATTGCCTGATGACGACGAGGCAGCCAAGTGCGATCAACCTCCTCATCATCAAGTACGGTCTCCGCCTCACTACTAGCCCCCTCGGCTGCGTGTGGGTCAGGAGACAGACCTGTCTCTAGACCGGCTACCAAGCCACTCTCCTCGCCAGTACTTGTTCGCCTGGCTGCTGAAAAGGCGGATGTCTCCCCCCGTTCCTGACCGCCCTCTGTTAGCTCTTCCTCACTGTACAGTGGGGCTGAGCCCACAGCATGCGATACTTCGCTTGGTGAGGGAACAGCAAAGGACAGGGGCAGGTAGAGGACACGTGATTTCAGTGGGCTTGCTCCCGGGCCATGCCAACTAACGGTTGTGTCTGACGTACCCACCGACCGTTGGCTGTAGGTGTCAGAGGTGACCTGGGAAGAGGAAGACGACCGAGCCAACCAATCAATGACGGCAGGGTTGTCGGTGGAGACACGACCGCTGGATGACACCGGGAGCACTGGCCTCTGGCTGCGAATAGTGCTGCCTCGACCCCTTCCTCTGCTGCCACGTCTGCTCGCTCCTAAAACATTGCCTCCTCTGCCACTCCTCTGCATGTTGTCTGACATACTCTTTAATTCAACGATTATGTGTCCCTGAGTAACAATTCTGTGGCCCTGAGTAACAATTCTGTGTCTGTGCGAGTAACAATTCTGTGGCCCTAAGTAACAGTTCTGTGGCCCTCAGTAACAGTTCTGTGTCTGTGCGAGTAACAATTCTGTGTCTGTGCGAGTAACAATTCTGTGGCCCTAAGTAACAGTTCTGTGGCCTTCAGTAACAATTCTGTGTCTGTGCGAGTAACAATTCTGTGTCTGTGCGAGTAACAATTCTGTGTCTGTGCGAGTAACAATTCTTTGTCTGTGCGAGTAACAATTCTCTGGCACTCAGTAACAATTCTGTCTGTCCCTGAGTAACAATTCTCTGGCACTCAGTAACAATTCTGTCTGTCCCTGAGTAACAATTCTCTGGCACTCAGTAACAATTCTGTCTGTCCCTGAGTAACAATTCTCTGGCACTCAGTAACAATTCTGTCTGTCCCTGAGTAACAATTCTCTGGCACTCAGTAACAATTCTGTCTGTCCCTGAGTAACAATTCTGTCTGTCCCTGAGTATGAATTCTGTGGCCCTAACTAGCGTTTCTTTGTCTTTAAGTAACAGTTCTGTGGCCCTGAGTAACAATTCTGTGTCTGTGCGAGTATCAATTCTGTGGCCCTAAGTAACAGTTCTGTGGCCCTCAGTAACAGTTCTGTGTCTGTGCGAGTAACAATTCTGTGTCTGTGCGAGTAACAATTCTGTGGCCCTAAGTAACAGTTCTGTGGCCTTGAGTAACAATTCTGTGTCTGTGCGAGTAACAATTCTGTGTCTGTGCGAGTAACAATTCTGTGTCTGTGTGAGTAACAATTCTTTGTCTGTGCGAGTAACAATTCTCTGGCACTCAGTAACAATTCTGTCTGTCCCTGAGTAACAATTCTCTGGCACTCAGTAACAATTCTGTCTGTCCCTGAGTAACAATTCTCTGGCACTCAGTAACAATTCTGTCTGTCCCTGAGTAACAATTCTCTGGCACTCAGTAACAATTCTGTCTGTCCCTGAGTAACAATTCTGTCTGTCCCTGAGTATGAATTCTGTGGCCCTAACTAGCGTTTCTTTGTCCCTAAGTAACAGTTCTGTGGCCCTGAGTAACAATTCTGTGTCTGTGCGAGTATAAATTCTGTGGCCCTAAGTAACAGTTCTGTGGCCCTCAGTAACAGTTCTGTGTCTGTGCGAGTAACAATTCTGTGTCTGTGCGAGTAACAATTCTGTGGCCCTAAGTAACAGTTCTGTGGCCTTCAGTAACAATTCTGTGTCTGTGCGAGTAACAATTCTGTGTCTGTGCGAGTAACAATTCTGTGTCTGTGCGAGTAACAATTCTGTGTCTGTGCGAGCAACAATTCTGTGTCTGTGCGAGTAACAATTCTGTGTCTGTGCGAGTAACAATTCTGTGGCCCTAAGTAACAGTTCTGTGGCCTTCAGTAACAATTCTGTGTCTGTGCGAGTAACAATTCTGTGTCTGTGCGAGTAACAATTCTGTGTCTGTGCGAGTAACAATTCTCTGGCACTCAGTAACAATTCTGTCTGTCCCTGAGTAACAATTCTATGGCACTCAGTAACAATTCTGTCTGTCCCTGAGTAACAATTCTGTCTGTCCCTGAGTATGAATTCTGTGGCCCTAACTAGCGTTTCTTTGTCCCTAAGTAACAGTTCTGTGGCCCTGAGTAACAATTCTGTGTCTGTGCGAGTATCAATTCTGTGGCCCTAAGTAACAGTTCTGTGGCCCTCAGTAACAGTTCTGTGTCTGTGCGAGTAACAATTCTGTGTCTGTGCGAGTAACAATTCTGTGGCCCTAAGTAACAGTTCTGTGGCCTTGAGTAACAATTCTGTGTCTGTGCGAGTAACAATTCTGTGTCTGTGCGAGTAACAATTCTGTGTCTGTGTGAGTAACAATTCTGTGTCTGTGCGAGCAACAATTCTGTGTCTGTGCGAGTAACAATTCTGTGTCTGTGCGAGTAACAATTCTGTGTCTGTGCGAGTAACAATTCTGTGTCTGTGCGAGTAACAATTCTTTGTCTGTGCGAGTAACAATTCTCTGGCACTCAGTAACAATTCTGTCTGTCCCTGAGTAACAATTCTCTGGCACTCAGTAACAATTCTGTCTGTCCCTGAGTAACAATTCTCTGGCACTCAGTAACAATTCTGTCTGTCCCTGAGTAACAATTCTGTCTGTCCCTGAGTATGAATTCTGTGGCCCTAACTAGCGTTTCTTTGTCCCTAAGTAACAGTTCTGTGGCCCTGAGTAACAATTCTGTGTCTGTGCGAGTATAAATTCTGTGGCCCTAAGTAACAGTTCTGTGGCCCTCAGTAACAGTTCTGTGTCTGTGCGAGTAACAATTCTGTGTCTGTGCGAGTAACAATTCTGTGGCCCTAAGTAACAGTTCTGTGGCCTTCAGTAACAATTCTGTGTCTGTGCGAGTAACAATTCTGTGTCTGTGCGAGTAACAATTCTGTGTCTGTGCGAGTAACAATTCTGTGTCTGTGTGAGTAACAATTCTCTGGCACTCAGTAACAATTCTGTCTGTCCCTGAGTAACAATTCTCTGGCACTCAGTAACAATTCTGTCTGTCCCTGAGTAACAATTCTCTGGCACTCAGTAACAATTCTGTCTGTCCCTGAGTAACAATTCTGTCTGTCCCTGAGTATGAATTCTGTGGCCCTAACTAGCGTTTCTTTGTCCCTAAGTAACAGTTCTGTGGCCCTAAGTAACAATTCTGTGTCTGTGCGAGTATCAATTCTGTGGCCCTAAGTAACAGTTCTGTGGCCCTCAGTAACAGTTCTGTGTCTGTGCGAGTAACAATTCTGTGTTTGTGCGAGTAACAATTCTGTGGCCCTAAGTAACAGTTCTGTGGCCTTGAGTAACAATTCTGTGTCTGTGCGAGTAACAATTCTGTGTCTGTGCGAGTAACAATTCTGTGTCTGTGCGAGTAACAATTCTGTGTCTGTGCGAGTAACAATTCTGTGTCTGTGCGAGTAACAATTCTTTGTCTGTGCGAGTAACAATTCTCTGGCACTCAGTAACAATTCTGTCTGTCCCTGAGTAACAATTCTCTGGCACTCAGTAACAATTCTTTGTCTGTGCGAGTAACAATTCTCTGGCACTCAGTAACAATTCTGTCTGTCCCTGAGTAACAATTCTCTGGCACTCAGTAACAATTCTGTCTGTCCCTGAGTAACAATTCTCTGGCACTCAGTAACAATTCTGTCTGTCCCTGAGTAACAATTCTCTGGCACTCAGTAACAATTCTGTCTGTCCCTGAGTAAAAATTCTGTGGCCCTAATAACGTTTCTGTGGCCCTAAGTAACAATTCTCTGGCACTGAGTAACAATTCTGTCTGTCCCTGAGTATGAATTCTGTGGCCCTAACTAGCGTTTCTTTGTCCCTAAATAACGATTCTGTGGCCCTCATTAGCAAGTCTATGTCCCTGAGTAATGGTTCTGTGTCCCTAAGTAACTTTTCTCTGTCCCCAAGTATCGTTTCTGTGGCCCTAACTCTGTCCCTGTCCCTAGTACAGAGCGGTCTGCCTCTGTTCAATGACTGCAGGCAAATGAAGAATTCCAAAATGGCCGCTATTTATAGCTCAACCATTACACAGTGCTGGCTGGCTGGCTGCTGATTGGCTGATGCGATCACATGTCGTTGAGGAATGCATTATGGGTCAGCGCGCCTTGTCTGCGCGCCTTCCCAGACATCCCCGCTCCGTCGCCGCACATGTCAGCCGCCATTTTCTGAAAAATTTCGATTCGCGCGTCCGAATTAGGCTATTTTTCGGATTCGGCACGAATCAAAATTTTTCAGATATTCGACTCGAATTCCACTTCGGATACTTCGATTCGCTCATCTCTAGTGATCAGACATGGAAAACCAACACTATAAATATAACTACACCCGAAGAAGAAAACAAACTCCCACCACAGCGGATAATTAAATAAGTTATTATGCAGTATATACACTGTACATACACAATATATATTCAACACGTTTATCTCATTCCTCCTGAAAGGTTGTACATAAACATATAATATCAGATGGATCCAGAGATGACAATGCATGAATCCATCTGATTTCTTGAAGTTGGGAAAGTAAGAAGTCAGGGGGATTCATGAATTTTCATCACTTTATGTTTTCTTTTTGTGATCGATGGATGTAGATCATTGTCACTGACAAGGATACATCACCAGATGACATGGATAAGGGTGGGTTTACAATGCTGGATTTATTTCCCTTTTTTAATAGAGGACCAAAAGTACTATATACCCTGTACTTATTTACAAAAGGGGGCTGGGTATATGGGCCCCATCCATATTTTGAAGGGGATTCCAGATTTTGATAAGTCTCCCACACCACACCCCCACAAACACTGAGTTGTAAAGAAGAGACCCTTATCCTCATCAACATCGGGGTCTGCCAGGCTGGTATGGATTTTTTGGGGGAGCACACTATTTTTAGCATGAATTTCCCTCTATAAAGCCATACACAGGCTAGACAGTTCTGCTCTTTGTATTTAGGGGAGATCATACACCATTTTTTGTGTGGCACCCCATAAAATCTATACTACATCTAAGGAATGTATTATAGACTGGGGGTAGGCTATGCTTTATTTTTCCAGCAAAGTGCAAAAAGGAAAATATTTTCTGGTAATTTACTTTTCACAAAAATCAACTCCTCCCATCGCATCATAAAAGTCAGCTCCTCCCTCGCATCATAAAAGTCAGCTCCTCCTCCCATCATAATAAGTGCATGTATAAGAGCATATATAGTATACTATATCTTAATAATGTAGTATGGACTGGGGGGCGGGGGGGGTTGGTATGCATTATTTTTCCTCAAAGTGACAGAAAATAAAACATTTGCTGGTAATTTTCTTTTCACAGTCTACTTTTTTAATGAAATAGGAACCCCCAAAATGCATTCCAGACCCTCATCATTCACGATGATGTCCTGGGATTTATTCTTGGGGATCCCCATGACATTTTTTTAACAAAATAAAGGATGCATTCAGGAAAATTAAAGTTACCAACAATTTAAAGGGTGTTTTTTTCTTTGCAAATGTCACGTTTTCTCTAATACTTTGTAAACATACAAGAGAAGTGCAACTTCACTGAGAAGCTTAGGGAATCCCCCAAGCAGGTCTGCCGTTCAGCTATGAATTAAATTGATTTGAAATTATTTTACATATTCAGCTAAGGTAATGTCACATGAACCGAGCCCGGGTACATCGAGCCCCTCCCTACCTACTGGGCATGAAAGGTATCAGGGCTGAATTGGCACAACCCTTGGCCAAACAAAAAATATAATTTATATACTCTTATATATGCATTTATTATGATGCGAGGGGGGAGTTAACTTTTATGAAGGAAGGGGGGAGTTGACTTTTATGATGGGAGGGGAAGTTGACTTCTATGATGGGAGGGGGAGTTGACTTTTATGATGGAAGGGGGGAGTTGGATTTAAGCAAACAGAACAGTTGAAGTTGGTGCCCCTTTTTGTAGAGAAGAATGCTTTTGTAGGGATCTCATATCTACATTTTTCCTTTTCTTCAGATACTGACGGCTACAGCTGCACACAGAGAGGTAAGTCACCAAGTGAGGAATCTCTGATACAAGAACTCAGTCAGACAAGTAGCAAAACAAATCATCACTTTCATCACAATCTCATTTATTTTGGCTGAAATACACAAGAAGATGCACAATTCTCCCTTTTGGACTTTTTGCTTACACAACAAAACTAATATTGATTTGATCCGCATGATATAACCAATAGATGTATACACCATCAGGGGTGGGAATTGACCATCTTAGGTCTTAATAAGACATGTGATCTCATGAGATCCTATCACTGGGGTTCATTCACTGAAGGAGTAGAGAATGCAAATGAATGTTATTTGTTTTAGTGAATCAGGTAAATCAGGTCTTCACTAATCATCCAATCATGTGTAAGCACAATGTTTCTAAGGCACACATTAATGGAGTTCTGGAATCACCAATACATTATGAATGTCATTATTTTTAAAGCTAGCAGTGTAGGTACCTGAATATAAATTGGCATCAGTCTCTTTAAATTCCCTGTACAGCAGAGATCAGGCTAGTTGATGGAAAAGCAGCACATGGAGCCAATATGGTGTGCTGCAGTGCATGGAGCATGCTGATAGGAGGAGAGAGAAGAGTGACAGAGAGATGTGTGTGATGCTTCTCCTTCACTGTCTAGTCACAGCGGGCTCAATTCACAAAGCGGTATCTACTAAGATCTGCGGTAAAATACCTCTTTTGCCCCGTACACTCTATGATTAGCCAGTCAGTGCTTGCAGTAATTGGTTGTGAGAGCTGATCGGATGCTGATTAGCAAATGTTTTTCCAGCGTGCCTGTTCTATAGAAGCTGGAAATTCATCTGGCTTCTGTCAGACAGGCTGCTATATACACAGCCTGAATGTCCAATGTTTTTTGTTGAACTGGCTGATATTTGGCCTATGTGTACCAGGCTGTAGCATTTTTCAAAAATTGTTTTGCAGTTTGCTAAGAAGTGCTACTAAAACCCCCCATGAGCTATGTTATGAAGTGATGTGATATTTTAGTAGTAAAAGCCAGCTGTATATTAATGCCGGCGGTAAGCAGCGTCCTTAACATGGAAGTAAAGGCCAAACCCAACTAATGCTAAACCTTCTCACAGCCACATTCTAAGTCTAATCTATCTAGCCTTGTAAAGAGAAAATCGCTATACTTACCTGTTCTGCAGCCTCTCCGGTCCAGTATCCAGCGACACCCTCTGTGTACAGGATACATGCGACAACGGCTGTGAAGAGCCTGTGAAGTGATGTCGCCCATACTGTAGATTTACTATGGGGCTTCCATTGTCACCTGCCTCTCCTGCACATTCCCACACATTGAAGTCACCACTGACAGCTCAACATGGGACCGGACCGGAGCAGCTGCAGAACAGGTAAGTATAGCGATTTTTCTCTTTACAAGGCTAGATAGATTAGGCTTGGATTGTAGCTGAGAGAAGGTTTAGCATTAGTTGGGTTTGGCCTTTACTTCCACTTTAATAACCAGAAAACAACATGGCTGCCAAGAAGCAGGAGGCCTCCACACCCTTAGAAACCACGACTCATCTGCTGTCAAAAGGGTTCCCAATTGACGGAAGAATGTAAAAACAAAAGAATTTACAGCTTTTAACAATGTAAAAAAAATAAATTAATCGGGGGTCCCCCCAATACTTAACAGGCCCTTTGGAGTGGAGGAAGAGCAAGCCCTCCCTTCTGAATCATACCAGGCCACAATCAACATGGGGGGGTGCTTTGGGGGAGGGGGGACTCCCCCCCAAAGCACCTTATCCCCATTTTGATGGGGATAAGGGCCTCTTCCCCACAGCCCTAGGACATGGTGGTGGAAGTCTATGGGTCGGGAACTTTTTGGAATCTGGAAACCCCTTTTAAAAAAGGACCCCCCAGCTCATGGACTCCCATGTGAATGAGTAGGGGTACACACTACCCCTATTCATTCCCCTATTCATTCACCAAAAAAAGTGTGAAAATTAAATTTAAAAAAGTAGTTTTTACAAATCCTTTATTTATGATGTAATTTATGACATCATCGGGTGGCCCTGCCTCTTTGTTTATTTAGTTTGAGAGGCGGCTGAGCTATCATTCATCGAGAACTAAGCATCAGTGGGGGTTGGTTTTTTTTTTCAGTTTGGATCTGTGGCCGGTGTTCATGATGATGCACTTTAAATGAACTTTGGGGGACTCTGGCTAATGCCGGTTTTCCTAATAATCAGTGCTAATTAAACCTATTCCTTGGCTAAACCACGGCTTGCTCAACATCATTTATTTATTTATATTGTTTTGTGAATTGACTTTTAGAGTCAGTTTATGCGGTATTTACTGTACATTTTGTACTAGTGAAGTGACATTTTCAATATTGCATGAGATAACTGGAAAAAAATGTCATGTGATCCAAATATCTCATGTGATATTATTGGTTTGGAGGAGATGGGTGTAGATGGGTTAGAAAGATCAGCGTTTTTTTTTCTTCTTAGTACTTCATTGTGAATGACACAGATCTCTATCTCTGGACAACATGCTTGATGGTAGATTCAAAGCACTGTTTTTATTAGTTAAAAATGACTATTTTAAATGTACCTGTGTGCTTATTGACTATAGTAGATTTTTAATGGGTCGGGGTACAATGTACCTTCTACCTATTCACATGGGGCTGGATATTTGTGGAGCCCTTATCTTTAAGGGTGCTTCCAGATTCCAATAGGCCCCCCCCCACACCTCATGACCTGACCACTGTGCCAGACAAAAACATTTCTGCATATATGTCCAAACATACTGTCATTGTTACAGAAGACAATGCCCACCCCATGCCCTTTTTTTTGTTAACAAACCTATGACTATTAGACTTGAAAATGGGGAAATTTGATCTTTTAGATTCACCCTGGAGTGCACTCAGCCAACAGGGAAAACATTTTTGGCTGAAATTGTCAGATCTTATCAACTTCTCTACTAATGAACTGTCTAAACGGCCATCCTGACTAGACTCAAGGCTCCAACAACATACATTTATCAAATCCATCACCAAAATAGAAGGAGAAATTTTGTTACAATGTTACCAGTGATGATCCTGAATGTGATTTATAAAATATGAATAGAACATTGATTTATCTGATGGATTTGTGTTGCAGAGGGGACCTCCTTTACTGTACTGATGGATGCGTATTTCATGTATTATGGTTATTCCTACAACTTTGAGAGAGTTCTGAATTATGTATCCTCCAGATTCCCCTGCGTCACACGCCAATATACTTCAGTAATCCTGGACTATGCCGGTAAGTACAAACATCACTACTTTAGTTGTTTTGTTGTAACATTTTAATATCTAAGCAATGTTTCATTTTTGTAGAAATGATTTCAGTGGTATCTGTCTATGAGAACAGTCACACTGACCATTGAGGGGAATTTCACAAAGGGGTTTATCTACTAAAACTGGAGGGTGGGAAATCTGGTGCAACTCTGCAAAGAAACCAATCAGCTTCCAGGTTATTATGTCAATTCTTAATTGAACAAGCTGAAGTGAGAAGCTGATTGGCTCCCATGCACAGCTGCACCAGACTTTGCACTCTCCAGTTTTAGTAAATCAACCCCAGTGTCCATCTGTTCTTAACTTGACATGGACGTCTTCACTCTCTGGCACTGCACTGATGCTCACCTCTTCCCCCTCCATCCCGGCACCAATATACAGGTTTTCACTTTCTGTTTCTGAACCAACAGTCACTTTTCTTCTCTCCCCCCTGAATTGCTGCACATTCTTCCCCCTATATACAATGATCGGTGGGATGTCTAAGTCCTTCTCTGCCTGATATCTCACTCAGCTTGATGGGCTCTTTGATGTCATAGCTGGGAGGGGTTATGAATTGACATCACTTCCCATACTTATATGGAGGTATGGTGGATGAGTACAGAAGGACATAGATGTTCCACTGACCCACCAATGTAACAGATTTTTGAGGTCATTGCTGGGACCCTAAAAACTTCAAGACAAACTGTAATTTTAGAAATAATGAAACTTTTACCTTCCATCTGATTTTCTGCAAACATATTTTTCCTAGATTGTAAGCTCGAAAGAGCAGAGCCCTCGAACCCCTCGTGTTTTATTTTGTTACTGTATTGTCTCATATTCTGTCCCCCACTACAATGTACAGCGCTGAGCAAACCTTTTGGCGCTATATAAATACTGTATAATAATAATAATATTATAGACACACAGACATCACACTGCCTGAGCCTTTCATTGGGGGAACTTTAAAGAGCTGGGGGGGGGGGGTACTAAGAAAACATTCAGGAGGATGTAAAGGTAAAAGTCTTTTATAATTTAATGAATTCTCTGTATTAAGGTATTACACCTTTTATTAGTAACTCCCCCGCAGCCCCTCCTAAATAATCACCTGATCCCCATCTCCATCCAGCACTGTGAACATCTGCAGCCGCTCTTCTCTCCTCTCTCCTGTCTCACAGGATTGGCTGAGGGCAGAGAGTGGGGGGCAGGGCCAAGCCGGGCTGTGAGTCTGAAAAGATTCGGGCATGCCTGGGTGTCCACAATAGGAATTTGCTTTCTATGGGGGCACTCAGTGGGAGCAGGAGCCAGGATTGCCAATGGGATATCCCAGAAGAGGCGTATCCTGGTTGCTCTATGCAATACCATTTCACAGAGCAGGTAAGTATAAGATGTTTATTATTTTAATAAAAAAGAAACTAAAGTTTTACAATTACTTTAACAGGTTAAACAAAAGACATTTTGGTTAGAAGTATATACTACGTATCACTATCTACAGAGTGCAGAGGTCAGGGGTATGTAATGCACAGCACATTCTACAGAGTGCAGAGGTCAGGGATATGTAATATGTAGCACATCCTACAGAGTGCAGAGGTCAGGGGTATGTAATATGTAGCACATCCTACAGAGTGCAGAGGTCAGGGGTATGTAATACGTAGCACATCCTACAGAGTGCAGAGGTCTGGGGTATGTAATATGTAGCACATCCTACAGTGTGCAGAGGTCAGAGGTATGTAATATGTAGCACATCCTACAGAGTGCAGAGATCAGGGGTATGTAATACGTAGCACATCCTACAGAGTGCAGAGGTCAGGGGTATGTAATATGTAGCACATCCTATAGAGTGCAGAGGTCAGGGGCATGTAATACGTAGCACATCCTACAGAGTGCAGAGGTCAGGGGTATGTAATATGTAGCACATCCTACAGAGTGCAGAGGTCAGGGGAATGTAATATGTAGCACATCCTACAGAGTGCAGAGGTCAGGGGTATGTAATACGTAGCACATCCTACAGAGTGCAGAGGTCAGGGGTATGTAATACGTAGCACATCCTACAGAGTGCAGAGGTCAGGGGTATGTAATACGTAGCACATCCTACAGAGTGCAGAGGTCAGGGGTATGTAATATGTAGCACAATCTACAGAGTGCAGAGGTCAGGGGCATGTAATATGTAGCACATCCTACAGTTTCACACCCTTCATGAGCCTGCTGTGGAAGATCTGGTGATGCGGAGCGCTGTCTCTTTACCATTTGTTACACATGCTGCCTCTGCCGCTTTGAGCTTTTCTGCTGAACTGTTACCTATCTGGGGGGCTGTGAGAGGTAATTATTTGCCTAAACACTGTGACCAGCCCCCCCCCCCCCCACTTACAGGATTGTGTGCTCAGTATAGGACTGCTGCTACTACATTCCTATCCTTCCTGAATGAATCAATATCTGATTGATTCATAACAGGATCACCCGGTGATCCTGTTATGCTTCTTGTTAACCCCTTTTCTTCCAGAGTATCCCCCCCCCAACCAGGCCATTTTTGCATTACTGCGCTGCATTACTTTAACTGACAATTGCATGCTCATGCAATGCTGCACCCAAATGAAATTTACTGCCTTTTTTTCCCACAAATAGAGATTTCTTTTGGTGGTATCTGGTGGCCTTTGCATTTTCTACTTTTTCACTATAAATAAAAAAAAAAACGACAATTTTGAGAAAAAAAACAATATTTTTGACTTTTTGCTATAAAACATGTCCAGTAAAATAATTTTAAAAATCAAATTTCGCCATAAATGTAGGGCAAAATGTATTCTGCTCCATGTCTTTGCAAAATACCCAAAAATGCAAAATCGCATATATACGTGATGTTGTGCACCCCTGCCGCCCTGTAGCAGTATTTCTGTTATAGGGTTGAGGGGAAGCAGTTAAGCTGGAGTGAGCTGTGTTGTATTTTGGTTGCCCGGAGTTATTACAGCATTGTGATTGTTCACCTCTGGCTCATTTAGCTGATTACGGGTCACCATGATCCTACAGTCTCACTGATAGGACACCCTTAGGTGGAGGATACATACAGTCTGTATTGCAGAATGTAATACTTTGATATATTATAATGTGGGCTGTATGAATGTACGTGTGACGTCTAGATGTACTATTTACCACTAAGGCAATGTTGTCTTGTTTTTTATGGTGGTGGAAGGTGGTTTATTATTTTTTAGTTTTTGTATAGATTTTGGTAAACTTAATAAAGATGTTTTCTAATTGTCTATTATTATTGAGTATCGTTGATGAACCTGTCAATTTATGCCCCGGATGCTCAGTTATACGGCCCTTTTGGTGGATTGTTCTGTATCTGCCTCTTTTTTCTTTATGCTGTACCTTGGCCATAGAGCCACACTGTATATATTGTTACTTCAGTGAGTGGGCAGTTGATTGGGGTACACATTAGGTATCCAGTTTATGGAGTGCCCATCTTTTTAACTTTGTTTTTTTGGATTTATCAAAACATGTAATGAGCAGCATAGTTTATAGGGTGCAGTGCTCAGGACTATGTAACATACAGCATGGAGTGCAGCAGTCATGAGTACAACATAAAGCACAGCATACAGAGTACAGCAGTCACGAGTACAACATAAAGCACGGCATACAGAGTACAGCAGTCACCAGTACAACATAAAGCACAGCATAGAGTACAGCAGTCACGAGTACAACATAAAGCACAGCATACAGAGTACAGCAGTCATGAGTACAACATAAAGCACAGCATACAGAGTACAGCAGTCATGAGTACAACATAAAGCACAGCATACAGAGTACAGCAGTCAGGAGTACAACATAAAGCACAGCATACAGAGTACAGCAGTCATGAATACAACATAAAGCACGGCATACAGAGTACAGCAGTCACGAGTACAACATAAAGCACGGCATACAGAGTACAGCAGTCACGAGTACAACATAAAGCACGGCATACAGAGTACAGCAGTCATGAGTACAACATAAAGCACGGCATAGAGAGTACAGCAGTCACGAGTACAACATAAAGCACGGCATACAGAGTACAGCAGTCACGAGTACAACATAAAGCACGGCATACAGAGTACAGCAGTCACGAGTACAACATAAAGCACAGCATACAGAGTACAGCAGTCACGAGTACAACATAAAGCACAGCATACAGAGTACAGCAGTCACGAGTACAACATAAAGCACGGCATACAGAGTACAGCAGTCACGAGTACAACATAAAGCACAGCATACAGAGTACAGCAGTCACGAGTACAACATAAAGCACGGCATACAGAGTACAGCAGTCATGAGTACAACATAAAGCACGGCATACAGAGTACAGCAGTCACGAGTACAACATAAAGCACGGCATACAGAGTACAGCAGTCACGGGTACAACATAAAGCACCATACAGAGTACAGCAGTCATGAGTACAACATAAAGCACGGCATACAGAGTACAGCAGTCACGGGTACAACATAAAGCACAGCATACAGAGTACAGCAGTCACGAGTACAACATAAAGCACGGCATAGAGTACAGCAGTCACGAGTACAACATAAAGCACAGCATACAGAGTACAGCAGTCACGAGTACAACATAAAGCACAGCATACAGAGTACAGCAGTCACGAGTACAACATAAAGCACGGCATACAGAGTACAGCAGTCACGAGTACAACATAAAGCACAGCATAGAGTACAGCAGTCACGAGTACAACATAAAGCACAGCATACAGAGTACAGCAGTCACGAGTACAACATAAAGCACAGCATAAGGTACAGCAGTCACGAGTACAACATAAAGCACAGCATACAGAGTACAGCAGTCACGAGTACAACATAAAGCACGGCATACAGAGTACAGCAGTCATGAGTACAACATAAAGCACGGCATACAGAGTACAGCAGTCATGAGTACAACATAAAGCACGGCATACAGAGTACAGCAGTCACGGGTACAACATAAAGCACGGCATACAGAGTACAGCAGTCATGAGTACAACATAAAGCACGGCATAGAGTACAGCAGTCACGAGTACAACATAAAGCACAGCATACAGAGTACAGCAGTCACGACTACAACATAAAGCACAGCATACAGAGTACAGCAGTCAGGAGTACAACATAAAGCACGGCATACAGAGTACAGCAGTCACGAGTACAACATAAAGCACAGCATACAGAGTACGGCAGTCACGAGTACAACATAAAGCACAGCATACAGAGTACAGCAGTCACGAGTACAACATAAAGCACGGCATACAGAGTACAGCAGTCACGAGTACAACATAAAGCACAGCATACAGAGTACAGCAGTCACGAGTACAACATAAAGCACAGCATACAGAGTACAGCAGTCACGAGTACAACATAAAGCACAGCATACAGAGTACATCAGTCACGAGTACAACATAAAGCACAGCATACAGAGTACGGCAGTCACGAGTACAACATAAAGCACAGCATACAGAGTACAGCAGTCACGAGTACAACATAAAGCACAGCATACAGAGTACAGCAGTCACGAGTACAACATAAAGCACGGCATACAGAGTACAGCAGTAAGGCGCAGGGTATGAACTGCTGGCTAAGAGTATGATATGTACAACATTCCACTCCTTGATTGGGCCAATCAGATCACTCAGTGATTATTGGCAGTAACGGAGAAGTGATGTAGCCTGAACATAGATATAATTGGTAGCTCTGTACATTTTTGTTTTTTTCGGAGCAGATCTGATTTTAATTGACATTGCTAAGCTGAGGATATCAGGACTTTGATAGGTAGTTTTGTTCTCTTACTATTCCTTATGTTACCATTAGTCTTTATAACTTTATTTTAAGCATTACATTTCCACTTTTCAATAAAATATTTTTTTTTCTTTCAGAAACCAATGAAACTATCACCGATGACAGGAGTGTTTTTTTACAAAGTATAACAAGAAACTATTGGGATGACCCGTCTGCTTGTGATAATTACTATTATCATCTATTAAACTTCAATCAGTCCACCCTCTATGGGCTGAAGAGAGCTCTGGAGATTTCCCCCGCTGAGTCCATCATTTGGGTTTTTACAACTGGCTCCATGACGGATTACAATGACACTCAGCTCCTGTCTGAGGTTCATACATTGCTGGAGGAAAAGAAGTCCCAAGTAAGAGTCTTCCATGTAAAGTCATACATCGTCTACGTATCGTATATCCATAGACAAACATTTTATTTCTCTCTACAGGTTTATTTTCTTTGGTACCCATGGTGGTATTATACACGGAGTACTTCCCAGCTTGATGTATTTCATGACATTTCATCTCGTAGTTATGGAGAATTGATTAATATGGATTTTACTGATTATTATCAGGTAAGAATCATATCAGAATCATAGGAAAGATACAGTAGAGAAGGCAAATACATTTTTGGTGGACACTTTATGTATGAGATTCAATTCCAAATATACTGTCTACTATACATCTGTAGATTGCAATGATCTGAACTGTCATAGAATCAGTTCAGCAGGGATTCAGTGAACTTTAAAGACATTTACATGCTGAACCTGAACCCCATTGAAATTAATGGAAGCAGAATCTGCCAACTTAAAAATGACCATTTTATGGACTAATAGGCAATAATAGCATTGGGGTGGCACTGCCATTGTGAACATGTGCCAATGTAAAAAAAAAATATTTTTAAAAATTAATTTGGTGAGCAGCAGTGATTTTTTAAATGTTTGAATTGAAACTGTAAAAATTATTTTAATAACGTGCCCCGGGGTGTCCTAATCCTGCCTGTAAGGGGGCGTCTCTGTGATGTATAGAAAGCACTGCAGCAGTACTGACATTTACAAAGGAAAAGGGTTCAAAATTGTTGGAAAATTACATAATTTATAGCTATTTTGTTTAGAAAAGCACACAGACCCCTCCGAGGTTCTCCTATGCATTTTGGGGGTCCTTAGGAGTGGTTTGTGTACTTTGTTTTAACTATCATTTTACTGTCATTTTTGCTGTAGCTCATCCTTCAGCAAGAATGAAAAAAATACCATAGAGACCCCCAAAATATGTATCAGACCCTTTGAGGGAGCACCTCACAAAAAAAAAAAAAAAAAAAAAAAAAGTGTGTAGTCCCCCAAGAAATTCATACCAGATTCAAAGGTGTTATAGGCAATGACATTGATGAAATATGGAGACATCTATTTCTATGAGGAAAGTGTTTCTCCTTACAATCTCTGGATCCTAGTGTAGTACTATGAATGTCATTGGTGAAATACGCACAAAGCTCAGGCTATTGGTTGCTCTCATTGACACTATGCTGACAAGTCTGGGTCCATTGCTAGAAAATGTGTCCTTTCTTGGCCAATAGTTTACATATCACATATACCACAACAGCATGTATTGTATTCTGTATTAGAAGACAGTGAAAATAGTCACTGTGTAAGTTAACAATTTACATTTTAAAGTGGTTGTAAACCCTCCCATATATTCACTGAAGTGACTGGCCTCAGGTGATACACAGAGATTAAACAAATTCTACTACATATGTTGTACCTGATTATCTGCAGTCTACTCTTCTCTGTATCGGTTCAAAGTGCCGAATTTTACAGATTGTCTGAGAGTTCAGAAAACGGGGTGGAGAGCTGAAATCGTACACTGCAGAGCTCAGTGAGGAAAGGTCTGAGAGCTGATTGGTGAGAAGAGATACACACCCCTCCACACAGAACACAGGAACAGAGCTAAGGCTGTCAATTTGCCAGAGCTCCCTCACCTGTCATCATTTTTCTCCTGGTGTTAGGAAAACTTTTCAGAAGTTTTCTGATAGCAGAGGAACAAAGCAGAAGACAGAAATGACACTTGGTGCTCCTAATTGAGACAACTACACACTATAGAGGGATATGCTTTGTTCTTTCACAGAACAGGCAATCACCTGAGTGACCAGACACGGAGTAATTGCAACTTGTAAAATAGGTGTAACGGGGTAAGCTTGCAAATTTAATCAAAGGTTAAGTGCCAGATCCAAACACAACTGAAGCCAATAGGAGTCAACAATACTGGTCGTTTTCAAACTAATAGGCAAGAAATGCTTAATAAAATTGCATGTGTGTGTGTGTGTGTGTGTGCGGGGGGGGGGGGGGGGTTATGGCCTTTTGGAACATGTACCAAAGTAAAAAGGGATTCTACAAAATTGAATCTGGTTGATAGCAGCAATTTTAATGTTGCCTTAGGGATAACGTTAAAAATTCAAAATTCCTCTAAATATCATGCCTGGTGGGTGTCCTTAGCCTGCCTGTGAGGTGATATTTATGTATTATGTATACAACCTTCTATAGCAAAATTTACATTTACAAAAAAAAGCCATTAAATTGCCCCTAAATGACTGCTTCTGACTACTTTATTTGCAAAAATGTGGCCCTGGATTCCCTTCATCTATCAAAGGTTCTGGATCAGACTGCTGGGATGATCCTTTTTTGTTTGTATTTTATTTATACTGTATTCCACCTTAAAACCCTGCCAGGTCTCGTATGAATTTTGGGAGGGGGACTCACCACAGTTTTTTCACTCTATCCCCTCCCCTTTGTTCACATGATATCAGCCAGGAATCCCAAGCTGACAGCTGAATGGACCAGGTGGAAATACATCACTGGCTGTGCAGAGGTATTACTAAATGTACTGCTTTTCTCTGCATCCGGACATGGCCGAACATTCATTTCACTCAGCTGTTTGCTGAACCTTCCAAACAGCCAGAATTCAGTGTGAATCGGAGTTTAGACTGAACCAGAAGCTCATCCCAAGTTGGAAGCAATAATGCAAACCAGGTTCAGGATGCAAAGAGCATGCCCACAGCGTAGGATAATACAAAACATATTAATTAGAGATGAGCGAATTATTCAAAAATTTGATTCAGCTGATTCGGCGAATTCGTGGAAAAAAATTGTTTCGAGTCGAATATATTCGCTGCGAATTTAACTTATAAAAGGGTGTTTCTAGGCTTCAGAGAGCCTTTAGATTAGTGCAGAACACTGTACCTTTAATTTAAATGCCCTTGGAGTCTGCTGGGGAAGAGAAATAATACTGTCAGTCAGTATGACATGCAGATGAGTGCCGTCGATCTTAGAATCACCGCACACTCCAATCATTTGGGCAGTCACGGGACCAAAACCAGAGTGTGGAGCCACAGTGTGGCGGTGGAGGCAGCAGCAATGGGAGGCCATACAGCACCCTATGACAAAATGGAAACCACCAGCAGTGTGAGGAGACCTGAAAGTGGCACATGGCAGAGTGTGGCGATGGAGACAGCAGCAATGGGAGGCGGTACAGGGACCCATGACACACTGTGGACCTGGCAGCAGCATGAGGAGGCGGTACAGGGGCCCATGGCAGATTAGGGGCCTGGCAGCAGCAATGGGAGGCCCGTAATCTGCCAGCACCCTATCACAAAACGGAACCCACCAGCAGTGTGAGGAGACCTGAAAGTGGCACATGGCAGAGTGTGGCGATGGAGACAGCAGCAATGGGAGGCCGTACAGGGACCCATGACACACTGTGGACCTGGCAGCAGCATGAGGAGGCGGTACGGGGGCCCATGGCAGATTAGGGGCCTGGCAGCAGCAATGGGAGGCCCGTAATCTGCCAGCACCCTATCACAAAATGGAACCCAGCAGCAGTGTGAGGAGACCTGAAAGTGGCACATGGCAGACTGTGGCGATGGAGACAGCAGCAATGGGAGGCGGTACAGGGACCCATGACACACTGTGGACCTGGCAGCAGCATGAGGAGGCGGTACAGGGGCCCATGGCAGATTAGGGGCCTGGCAGCAGCAATGGGAGGCCCGTAATCTGCCAGCACCCTATGACAAAATGGAACCCAGCAGCAGTGTGAGGAGACCTGAAAGTGGCACATGGCAGAGTGTGGCGATGGAGACAGCAGCAATGGGAGGCCGTACAGGGACCCATGACACACTGTGGACCTGGCAGCAGCATGAGGAGGCGGTACAGGGGCCCATGGCAGATTAGGGGCCTGGCAGCAGCAATGGGAAGCCCGTAATCTGCCAGCACCCTATCACAAAACGGAACCCAGCAGCAGTGTGAGGAGACCTGAAAGTGGCACATGGCAGAGTGTGGCGATGGAGACAGCAGCAATGGGAGGCCGTACAGGGACCCATGACACACTGTGGACCTGGCAGCAGCAGGAGGAGGCGGTACAGGGGCCCATGGCAGATTAGGGGCCTGGCAGCAGCAATGGGAGGCCCGTAATCTGCCAGCACCCTATGACAAAATGGAACCCACCAGCAGTGTGAGGAGACCTGAAAGTGGCACATGTTTGGGGCATGATTCATGGCGGATTTAGTCAGTTGTGTCAGGAACTGGTGGTTTGAAATCCAGACTAATCCACGCCTGATTCATTTTCACAAACTTGAGTCTCTCCACACTTTGGGTGGACAGTCGTGTCCTCCGCGGAGTTACAATACCTCCTGCCGCACTAAACACGCTCTCCGATGCCACGCTACTGGCAGGGCATGACAGCCTTTCAAGGGCAAATTCAGCTAGTTGGGGCCAAAGGTCAAGTTCCGTTGCCCAGTAGTCAAGGGGACTACCTCGGCAGCACCTCGGTTGGCAGGGTGCTGTCCAAGTAGGCCCAAGCCTGTTGTTTGAGGTCCTGCTCCAGGTCCACCTGATGCTGCTGCTGCTGCGGCTGGTTAGTAGTTTCCTCACTGCGCTGGTGAAGAAAGCTACTCATCATCGACTGCAGACTGAGGCAGCCGCTGCTGGTGGAGCTGCCACTGCTCCTACCACCCCACCCCTCCCCTGCTGCCATGGCAGCGGAACGCGAGCGCACAGGGCCCACAGTGTCTGAGGATGGACGTTGGCGCAGAAAGGCAGAGACCAACTGACTACATAGGTGGTTTTTATAGTACGTAATTTTGGCCTCCCTCTCAGCAGGTGTGAAAAAGGCCACCATTTTGGAACGGTAGCGAGGGTCCAACAAGGTGGACAGCCAAAAGTCATCCCTCTGTCTGATGGTTATTATTCGGCTGTCGCTACGCAAGCAACCGAGCATGCTATGGGCCATTTGTGCCAAGGAATGCGAGGGACTCCCTGCCTCCATCTCCACAGCATACTGCCACGGTGCGTCTGGGTCCTCTGTCTCCTCCTCTTCTACCAAATGCTCCTGCTCCTCCACTCCTGTCCGCTGAGTGGAAAAACCACCCATTTCACCTAAATAATTCCTGAGCACCAATGTCCTCCTCTACCTCCTCCTCTTCTTCCTGTCCTGCCCCCACAGGGGTCATGTGGTGTTGAGATCTGTGCGCCACGTCTACCGCACCCTGACCAGCCATTGTTAACAGCATTTGTTCCAGGACGTGCAACAGAGGAATGACGTCGTTCATCCCATAGTCCTGCCGACTCACGAATAGCGTGGCCTCCTCAAAGGGCCTGAGCAAGCGGCAGGTGTCACGCATGAGCTGCCAATGGCTGACATCGAAGTTACACAGGGGAGTACCTTTATCCGCTTGTAACATCAGGAAATCGGTGATGGCCTTTCGCTGCTCGTAAAGGCGGTCTAACATGTGTAGGGTTGAATTCCACCTTGTTGCAACGTCGCAGATCAGGCGATGCTGTGGAATTCCGTTCTGCCGCTGCAGCTCAAGGAGGGTGTGCTTTGCGGTGTAGGAATGGCTGAAATGCATGCAAAGTTTACGTGACATTTTAAGGATGTCTTGCAGTGGGATGGTGGATTTTAGGAACCGCTTGACAACCAGATTGAACACGTGAGCCATGCATGGCGCATGGCACAACCTTCCTTGACGCAGAGCAGACACCATGTTCTTTCCGTTGTCGGTCAACATGGTTCCGATTTTCAGTTTGCGCGGAGACAGCCATCTGTCGATTTCTCTGTTCATTACACTCAGAAGTTCCTCCCCTGTGTGACTACGTTCGCCAAGGCATACCAGGTGCAGCACAGCGTGACACCGTTGCGCCCTGCACATGTGATATGCCGGTCGGGTAATGGGACTTGGCACGGGGGTGGCGGCTGGGGACACGGCGGAAGAAGAGGTGGTAGAGGCGGACATGTTTGCTGGACCAAGGACGTGCAAACGTGGAGGCAAAATCGGCGTGACCTGTCCAAGTTGCTGGTGCGGCTGTACCGGCACCACGTTCACCCAGTGGGCCGTAAATGACATGTACTGTCCCTGACCGTAGTTACAGCTCCACACGTCGGCGCTGCCGTGCACTTTGGCAGAGACCGACATGCTCAAAGACTGGCCCACCATCTCTTCTACATGTGAATGCAGGGCTGGCACTGCCTTTTTGGCGAAGAAATGCCGGCTTGGCACTCTCCACCGCGGCGCGGCACAAGCCATCATTTCTCGGAAAGGTGCTGAGTCCACCAGTTGGAAAGGGAGGGGCTGCAGCACCAGCAACTTGGACAGGAGGACGTTCAGCTTTTGCACCGTCGGGTGCGTGCTCGCAAACTGTTGTCTCTTGGAAACGGATTCCAAGAAAGACTGCTGACGGAATCCGTGAAGAGGAGTAGCAGGAGAAGGAGCATCTGAACGAGCGGAAGATGCCAACGAGCGACAACTCCCCTCAGCAGAGGTGTTGGAGCCTTGACTGGCTGATAGAGGGCGATTGACGTCGGGTGACGGAGCAAGTAACGGAGCGGGTGATGGAGCGGGGGCTGGGGCAGGCAGAACCGCCGTATCTTTATCACGGTTTTCCCAGGCCACCAAATGGCGACGCTGCATATGCTGACGCAACGCTGTAGTCCCAACATGGGCCCCCTGGCCACGTTTGACTTTCTGGCCACATAGTCGACATATGGCTACGTTTACTTCCTCGGGCGGCTTGAGGAAAAATTGCCACACCGCCGAGTAGGAAACTTTGCCCCCGCTACTCCTCACTGGCTGACTGCTACTTCCTCCGTGCACACCGGCACCACTACTGGCCGTGGTGGTAGGCTGCAGTGGAGCTGGTGCTCTACTCCGTTTGCCTCCACTGACACTGCTGCGACCCTGCTGCCTCCTGGGCAACCCACCGACTGTTTTGCTCGCTGCCAAGCTGGCACCCTCTTCTCCTGATGATGCGGAAGAAATTGCCTGATGACGACGAGGCTGCCAAGTGCGATCAGCCTCCTCATCATCAATTAGGGTCTCCGCCTCACTACTAGCCCCCTCGGCTGCGTGTGGGTCAGGAGACAGACCTGTCTCTAGACCAGCTACCGAGCCACTCTCCTCGCCAGTACTTCTTCGCCTGGCTGCTGAAGAGGCGGATGTCTCCCCCCGTTCCTGACCGCCCTCTGTTAGCTCTTCCTCACTGTACAGTGGGGCTAAGCCCACAGCATGCGATACTATGCTTGGTGAGGGAACACCAAAGGACAGGGGCAGGTAGAGGACACGTGATTTCAGTGGGCTTGCTCCCGGGCCATGCCAACTAACGGTTGTGTCTGACGTACACACCGACCGTTGGCTGTAGGTGTCAGAGGTGACCTGGGAAGAGGAAGACGACCGAGCCAACCAATCGATGATGGCAGGGTTGTCGGTGGAGACACGACCGCTGGATGACACCGGGAGCACTGGCCTCTGGCTGCGACTAGTGCTGCCTCGACCCCTTCCTCTGCTGCCACGTCTGCTCGCTCCTGAAACATTGCCTCCTCTGCCACTCCTCTGCGTGTTGTCTGACATACTCTTTAATTCAACGATTCTGTGTCCCTGAGTAACGATTCTGTGTCCCTGAGTAACGATTCTGTGTCCCTCAGTAACAATTCTGTGTCCCTGAGTAACAATTTGGTGTCCCTGAGTAACAATTCGGTGTCCCTGAGTAACAATTCTGTGTCTGTCCCTGAGTAACAATTCTGTGTCCCTGAGTAACGATTCTGTGTCCCTGAGTAACAGTTCTGTGTCCCTGACTAACAGTTCTGTGTCCCTCAGTAACAATTCTGTGTCTGTCCCTGAGTAACAATTCTGTGTCCCTCAGTAACAATTCTATGTCCCTCAGTAACAATTCTGTGTCCCTCAGTAACAATTCTGTGTCCCTCAGTAACAATTCTGTGTCTGTCCCTGAGTAACAGTTCTGTGTCCCTGAGTAACAGTTCTGTGTCCTTGAGTAAAAGTTCTGTGTCCCTCAGTAACAATTCTGTGTCTGTCCCTGAGTAACAATTCTGTGTCCCTCAGTAACAATTCTGTGTCCCTCAGTAACAATTCTGTGTCCCTCAGTAACAATTCTGTGTCTGTCCCTGAGTAACAGTTCTGTGTCCCTGAGTAACAGTTCTGTGTCCCTCAGTAACAATTCTGTGTCTGTCCCTGAGTAACAATTCTGTGTCCCTCAGTAACAATTCTGTGTCCGTCAGTAACAATTCTGTGTCCCTCAGTAACAATTCTGTGTCTGTCCCTGAGTAACAGTTCTGTGTCCCTGAGTAACAGTTCTGTGTCCCTGAGTAACAGTTCTGTATCCCTGAGTAACAGTTCTGTGTCCCTGAGTAACAATTCTGTGTCCCTCAGTAACAATTCTGTGTCCCTCAGTAACAATTCTGTGTCCCTCACTAACAATTCTGTGTCCCTCAGTAACAATTCTGTGTCTGTCCCTGAGTAACAATTCTGTGTCCCTGAGTAACGATTCTGTGTCCCTGAATAACAGTTCTGTGTCCCTGAGTAACAGTTCTGTGTCCCTGAGTAACAGTTCTGTGTCCCTCAGTAACAATTCTGTGTCCCTCAGTAACAATTCTGTGTCCCTCAGTAACAATTCTGTGTCTGTCCCTGAGTAACAGTTCTGTGTCCCTGAGTAACAGTTCTGTGTCCCTCAGTAACAATTCTGTTTCTGTCCCTGAGTAACAATTCTGTGTCCCTCAGTAACAATTCTGTGTCCCTCAGTAACAATTCTGTGTCCCTCAGTAACAATTCTGTGTCTGTCCCTGAGTAACAATTCTGTGTCCCTGAGTAACGATTCTGTGTCCCTGAGTAACAGTTCTGTGTCCCTGAGTAACAGTTCTGTGTCCCTGAGTAACAGTTCTGTGTCCCTCAGTAACAATTCTGTGTCCCTCAGTAACAATTCTGTGTCCCTCAGTAACAATTCTGTGACTGTCCCTGAGTAACAATTCTGTGTCCCTGAGTAACAATTATGTGTCCCTGAGTAACAATTCTGTGTCCCTCAGTAATTCTGTGTCCCTGAGTAACAATTCTGTGTCCCTCAGTAACAATTATGTGTCCCTCAGTACAAATTCTGTGTCCCTCAGTAACAATTCTGTGTCTGTCCCTGAGTAACAATTCTGTGTCCCTGAGTAACGATTCTGTGTCCCTGAGTAACAGTTCTGTGTCCCTGAGTAACAGTTCTGTGTCCCTCAGTAACAGTTCTGTGTCCCTCAGTAACAGTTCTGTGTCTGTCCCTGAGTAACAATTCTGTGTCCCTCAGTAACAATTATGTGTCCCTCAGTAACAATTATGTGTCTGTCCCTGAGTAACAGTTCTGTGTCCCTGAGTAACAGTTCTGTGTCCCTCAGTAACAATTCTGTGTCTGTCCCTGAGTAACAATTCTGTGTCCCTCAGTAACAATTCTGTGTCCCTCAGTAACAATTCTGTGTCCCTCAGTAACAATTCTGTGTCTGTCCCTGAGTAACAGTTCTGTGTCCCTGAGTAACAGTTCTGTGTCCCTCAGTAACAATTCTGTGTCCCTCAGTAACAATTCTGTGTCTGTCCCTGAGTAACAGTTCTGTGTCCCTGAGTAACAGTTCTGTGTCCCTGAGTAACAATTCTGTGTCCCTCAGTAACAATTCTGTGTCCCTCAGTAACAATTCTGTGTCCCTCAGTAACAATTCTTTGTCTGTCCCTGAGTAACAATTCTGTGTCCCTGAGTAACGATTCTGTGTCCCTGAGTAACAGTTCTGTGTCCCTGAGTAACAGTTCTGTGTCCCTCAGTAACAATTCTGTGTCCCTCAGTAACAATTCTGTGTCTGTCCCTGAGTAACAGTTCTGTGTCCCTGAGTAACAGTTCTGTGTCCCTGAGTAACAATTCTGTGTCCCTCAGTAACAATTCTGTGTCCCTCAGTAACAATTCTGTGTCCCTCAGTAACAATTCTTTGTCTGTCCCTGAGTAACAATTCTGTGTCCCTGAGTAACGATTCTGTGTCCCTGAGTAACAGTTCTGTGTCCCTGAGTAACAGTTCTGTGTCCCTGAGTAACAGTTCTGTGTCCCTCAGTAACAATTCTGTGTCTGTCCCTGAGTAACAATTCTGTGTCCCTCAGTAACAATTCTGTGTCCCTCAGTAACAATTATGTGTCTGTCCCTGAGTAACAGTTCTGTGTCCCTGAGTAACAGTTCTGTGTCCCTGAGTAACAGTTCTGTGTCCCTCAGTAACAATTATGTGTCTGTCCCTGAGTAACAATTCTGTGTCCCTGAGTAACGATTCTGTGTCCCTGAGTAACAGTTCTGTGTCCCTGAGTAACAGTTCTGTGTCCCTGAGTAACAGTTCTGTGTCCCTCAGTAACAGTTCTGTGTCTGTCCCTGAGTAACAATTCTGTGTCCCTCAGTAACAATTCTGTGTCCCTCAGTAACAATTCTGTGTCCCTCAGTAACAATTATGTGTCTGTCCCTGAGTAACAGTTCTGTGTCCCTGAGTAACAGTTCTGTGTCCCTCAGTAACAATTCTGTGTCTGTCCCTGAGTAACAATTCTGTGTCCCTCAGTAACAATTCTGTGTCCCTCAGTAACAATTCTGTGTCCCTCAGTAACAATTCTGTGTCTGTCCCTGAGTAACAGTTCTGTGTCCCTGAGTAACAGTTCTGTGTCCCTGAGTAACAGTTCTGTGTCCCTCAGTAACAATTCTGTGTCCCTCAGTAACAATTCTGTGTCCCTCAGTAACAATTCTGTGTCTGTCCCTGAGTAACAATTATGTGTCTGTCCCTGAGTAACAATTCTGTGTCCCTGAGTAACAATTCTGTGTCTGTCCCTGAGTAACAATTTTGTGTCCCTGAGTAACAATTCTGTGTCCCTCAGTAACAATTCTGTGTCCCTCAGTAACAATTATGTGTCCCTCAGTAACAATTATGTGTCCCTGAGTAACAATTCTGTGTCCCTGAGTAACAATTCTGTGTCCCTCAGTAACAATTCTGTGTCTGTCCCTCAGTAACAATTCTGTGTCTGTCCCTGAGTAACAATTCTGTGTCTGTCCCTGAGTAACAATTCTGTGTCTGTCCCTGAGTAACAATCCTGTGTCTGTCCCTCAGTAACAATTCTGTGTCCCTCAGTAACAATTCTGTGTCCCTCAGTAACAATTCTGTGTCTGTCCCTGAGTAACAGTTCTGTGTCCCTGAGTAACAGTTCTGTGTCCCTCAGTAACAATTCTGTGTCTGTCCCTGAGTAACAATTCTGTGTCCCTCAGTAACAATTCTGTGTCCCTCAGTAACAATTCTGTGTCTGTCCCTGAGTAACAATTCTGTGTCTGTCCCTGAGTAACAATTCTGTGTCCCTGAGTAACAATTCTGTGTCTGTCCCTGAGTAACAATTCTGTGTCTGTCGCTGAGTAACAATTCTGTGTCCCTGAGTAACAATTCTGTGTCCCTGAGTAACAATTCTGTGTCCCTCAGTAACAATTATGTGTCCCTGAGTAACAATTATGTGTCCCTGAGTAACAATTCTGTGTCCCTGAGTAACAATTCTGTGTCCCTCAGTAACAATTCTGTGTCTGTCCCTCAGTAACAATTCTGTGTCTGTCCCTGAGTAACAATTCTGTGTCTGTCCCTGAGTAACAATTCTGTGTCTGTCCCTGAGTAACAATTCTGTGTCTGTCCCTCAGTAACAATTCTGTGTCCCTCAGTAACAATTCTGTGTCCCTCAGTAACAATTCTGTGTCCCTCAGTAACAATTCTGTGTCTGTCCCTGAGTAACAATTCTGTGTCTGTCCCTGAGTAACAATTCTGTGTCCCTCAGTAACAATTCTGTGTCCCTCAGTAACAATTCTGTGTCCCTCAGTAACAATTATGTGTCTGTCCCTGAGTAACAGTTCTGTGTCCCTGAGTAACAGTTCTGTGTCCCTCAGTAACAATTCTGTGTCTGTCCCTGAGTAACAATTCTGTGTCCCTCAGTAACAATTCTGTGTCCCTCAGTAACAATTCTGTGTCTGTCCCTGAGTAACAATTCTGTGTCTGTCCCTGAGTAACAATTCTGTGTCCCTGAGTAACAATTCTGTGTCTGTCCCTGAGTAACAATTCTGTGTCTGTCGCTGAGTAACAATTCTGTGTCCCTGAGTAACAATTCTGTGTCCCTGAGTAACAATTCTGTGTCCCTCAGTAACAATTATGTGTCCCTGAGTAACAATTATGTGTCCCTGAGTAACAATTCTGTGTCCCTGAGTAACAATTCTGTGTCCCTCAGTAACAATTCTGTGTCTGTCCCTCAGTAACAATTCTGTGTCTGTCCCTGAGTAACAATTCTGTGTCTGTCCCTGAGTAACAATTCTGTGTCTGTCCCTGAGTAACAATTCTGTGTCTGTCCCTCAGTAACAATTCTGTGTCCCTCAGTAACAATTCTGTGTCCCTCAGTAACAATTCTGTGTCCCTCAGTAACAATTCTGTGTCTGTCCCTGAGTAACAATTCTGTGTCTGTCCCTGAGTAACAATTCTGTGTCCCTCAGTAACAATTCTGTGTCCCTCAGTAACAATTCTGTGTCCCTCAGTAACAATTATGTGTCTGTCCCTGAGTAACAGTTCTGTGTCCCTGAGTAACAGTTCTGTGTCCCTGAGTAACAGTTCTGTGTCCCTGAGTAACAGTTCTGTGTCCCTCAGTAACAATTCTGTGTCCCTCAGTAACAATTCTGTGTCCCTCAGTAACAATTCTGTGACTGTCCCTGAGTAACAATTCTGTGTCCCTGAGTAACAATTATGTGTCCCTGAGTAACAATTCTGTGTCCCTCAGTAATTCTGTGTCCCTGAGTAACAATTCTGTGTCCCTCAGTAACAATTATGTGTCCCTCAGTACAAATTCTGTGTCCCTCAGTAACAATTCTGTGTCTGTCCCTGAGTAACAATTCTGTGTCCCTGAGTAACGATTCTGTGTCCCTGAGTAACAGTTCTGTGTCCCTGAGTAACAGTTCTGTGTCCCTCAGTAACAGTTCTGTGTCCCTCAGTAACAGTTCTGTGTCTGTCCCTGAGTAACAATTCTGTGTCCCTCAGTAACAATTATGTGTCCCTCAGTAACAATTATGTGTCTGTCCCTGAGTAACAGTTCTGTGTCCCTGAGTAACAGTTCTGTGTCCCTCAGTAACAATTCTGTGTCTGTCCCTGAGTAACAATTCTGTGTCCCTCAGTAACAATTCTGTGTCCCTCAGTAACAATTCTGTGTCCCTCAGTAACAATTCTGTGTCTGTCCCTGAGTAACAGTTCTGTGTCCCTGAGTAACAGTTCTGTGTCCCTCAGTAACAATTCTGTGTCCCTCAGTAACAATTCTGTGTCTGTCCCTGAGTAACAGTTCTGTGTCCCTGAGTAACAGTTCTGTGTCCCTGAGTAACAATTCTGTGTCCCTCAGTAACAATTCTGTGTCCCTCAGTAACAATTCTGTGTCCCTCAGTAACAATTCTTTGTCTGTCCCTGAGTAACAATTCTGTGTCCCTGAGTAACGATTCTGTGTCCCTGAGTAACAGTTCTGTGTCCCTGAGTAACAGTTCTGTGTCCCTGAGTAACAGTTCTGTGTCCCTCAGTAACAATTCTGTGTCCCTCAGTAACAATTCTGTGTCTGTCCCTGAGTAACAGTTCTGTGTCCCTGAGTAACAGTTCTGTGTCCCTGAGTAACAATTCTGTGTCCCTCAGTAACAATTCTGTGTCCCTCAGTAACAATTCTGTGTCCCTCAGTAACAATTCTTTGTCTGTCCCTGAGTAACAATTCTGTGTCCCTGAGTAACGATTCTGTGTCCCTGAGTAACAGTTCTGTGTCCCTGAGTAACAGTTCTGTGTCCCTGAGTAACAGTTCTGTGTCCCTCAGTAACAATTCTGTGTCTGTCCCTGAGTAACAATTCTGTGTCCCTCAGTAACAATTCTGTGTCCCTCAGTAACAATTATGTGTCTGTCCCTGAGTAACAGTTCTGTGTCCCTGAGTAACAGTTCTGTGTCCCTGAGTAACAGTTCTGTGTCCCTCAGTAACAATTATGTGTCTGTCCCTGAGTAACAATTCTGTGTCCCTGAGTAACGATTCTGTGTCCCTGAGTAACAGTTCTGTGTCCCTGAGTAACAGTTCTGTGTCCCTGAGTAACAGTTCTGTGTCCCTCAGTAACAGTTCTGTGTCTGTCCCTGAGTAACAATTCTGTGTCCCTCAGTAACAATTCTGTGTCCCTCAGTAACAATTCTGTGTCCCTCAGTAACAATTATGTGTCTGTCCCTGAGTAACAGTTCTGTGTCCCTGAGTAACAGTTCTGTGTCCCTCAGTAACAATTCTGTGTCTGTCCCTGAGTAACAATTCTGTGTCCCTCAGTAACAATTCTGTGTCCCTCAGTAACAATTCTGTGTCCCTCAGTAACAATTCTGTGTCCCTCAGTAACAATTCTGTGTCTGTCCCTGAGTAACAGTTCTGTGTCCCTGAGTAACAGTTCTGTGTCCCTGAGTAACAGTTCTGTGTCCCTCAGTAACAATTCTGTGTCCCTCAGTAACAATTCTGTGTCCCTCAGTAACAATTCTGTGTCTGTCCCTGAGTAACAATTATGTGTCTGTCCCTGAGTAACAATTCTGTGTCCCTGAGTAACAATTCTGTGTCTGTCCCTGAGTAACAATTTTGTGTCCCTGAGTAACAATTCTGTGTCCCTCAGTAACAATTCTGTGTCCCTCAGTAACAATTATGTGTCCCTCAGTAACAATTATGTGTCCCTGAGTAACAATTCTGTGTCCCTGAGTAACAATTCTGTGTCCCTCAGTAACAATTCTGTGTCTGTCCCTCAGTAACAATTCTGTGTCTGTCCCTGAGTAACAATTCTGTGTCTGTCCCTGAGTAACAATTCTGTGTCTGTCCCTGAGTAACAATCCTGTGTCTGTCCCTCAGTAACAATTCTGTGTCCCTCAGTAACAATTCTGTGTCCCTCAGTAACAATTCTGTGTCTGTCCCTGAGTAACAGTTCTGTGTCCCTGAGTAACAGTTCTGTGTCCCTCAGTAACAATTCTGTGTCTGTCCCTGAGTAACAATTCTGTGTCCCTCAGTAACAATTCTGTGTCCCTCAGTAACAATTCTGTGTCTGTCCCTGAGTAACAATTCTGTGTCTGTCCCTGAGTAACAATTCTGTGTCCCTGAGTAACAATTCTGTGTCTGTCCCTGAGTAACAATTCTGTGTCTGTCGCTGAGTAACAATTCTGTGTCCCTGAGTAACAATTCTGTTTCCCTGTTTAACAATTCTGTGTCCCTCAGTAACAATTATGTGTCCCTGAGTAACAATTATGTGTCCCTGAGTAACAATTCTGTGTCCCTGAGTAACAATTCTGTGTCCCTCAGTAACAATTCTGTGTCTGTCCCTCAGTAACAATTCTGTGTCTGTCCCTGAGTAACAATTCTGTGTCTGTCCCTGAGTAACAATTCTGTGTCTGTCCCTGAGTAACAATTCTGTGTCTGTCCCTCAGTAACAATTCTGTGTCCCTCAGTAACAATTCTGTGTCCCTCAGTAACAATTCTGTGTCCCTCAGTAACAATTCTGTGTCTGTCCCTGAGTAACAATTCTGTGTCTGTCCCTGAGTAACAATTCTGTGTCCCTCAGTAACAATTCTGTGTCCCTCAGTAACAATTCTGTGTCCCTCAGTAACAATTATGTGTCTGTCCCTGAGTAACAGTTCTGTGTCCCTGAGTAACAGTTCTGTGTCCCTCAGTAACAATTCTGTGTCTGTCCCTGAGTAACAATTCTGTGTCCCTCAGTAACAATTCTGTGTCCCTCAGTAACAATTCTGTGTCTGTCCCTGAGTAACAGTTCTGTGTCCCTGAGTAACAGTTCTGTGTCCCTGAGTAACAATTCTGTGTCCCTCAGTAACAATTCTGTGTCCCTCAGTAACAATTCTGTGTCCCTCAGTAACAATTCTTTGTCTGTCCCTGAGTAACAATTCTGTGTCCCTGAGTAACGATTCTGTGTCCCTGAGTAACAGTTCTGTGTCCCTGAGTAACAGTTCTGTGTCCCTGAGTAACAGTTCTGTGTCCCTCAGTAACAATTCTGTGTCTGTCCCTGAGTAACAATTCTGTGTCCCTCAGTAACAATTCTGTGTCCCTCAGTAACAATTATGTGTCTGTCCCTGAGTAACAGTTCTGTGTCCCTGAGTAACAGTTCTGTGTCCCTGAGTAACAGTTCTGTGTCCCTCAGTAACAATTATGTGTCTGTCCCTGAGTAACAATTCTGTGTCCCTGAGTAACGATTCTGTGTCCCTGAGTAACAGTTCTGTGTCCCTGAGTAACAGTTCTGTGTCCCTGAGTAACAGTTCTGTGTCCCTCAGTAACAGTTCTGTGTCTGTCCCTGAGTAACAATTCTGTGTCCCTCAGTAACAATTCTGTGTCCCTCAGTAACAATTCTGTGTCCCTCAGTAACAATTATGTGTCTGTCCCTGAGTAACAGTTCTGTGTCCCTGAGTAACAGTTCTGTGTCCCTCAGTAACAATTCTGTGTCTGTCCCTGAGTAACAATTCTGTGTCCCTCAGTAACAATTCTGTGTCCCTCAGTAACAATTCTGTGTCCCTCAGTAACAATTCTGTGTCCCTCAGTAACAATTCTGTGTCTGTCCCTGAGTAACAGTTCTGTGTCCCTGAGTAACAGTTCTGTGTCCCTGAGTAACAGTTCTGTGTCCCTCAGTAACAATTCTGTGTCCCTCAGTAACAATTCTGTGTCCCTCAGTAACAATTCTGTGTCTGTCCCTGAGTAACAATTATGTGTCTGTCCCTGAGTAACAATTCTGTGTCCCTGAGTAACAATTCTGTGTCTGTCCCTGAGTAACAATTTTGTGTCCCTGAGTAACAATTCTGTGTCCCTCAGTAACAATTCTGTGTCCCTCAGTAACAATTATGTGTCCCTCAGTAACAATTATGTGTCCCTGAGTAACAATTCTGTGTCCCTGAGTAACAATTCTGTGTCCCTCAGTAACAATTCTGTGTCTGTCCCTCAGTAACAATTCTGTGTCTGTCCCTGAGTAACAATTCTGTGTCTGTCCCTGAGTAACAATTCTGTGTCTGTCCCTGAGTAACAATCCTGTGTCTGTCCCTCAGTAACAATTCTGTGTCCCTCAGTAACAATTCTGTGTCCCTCAGTAACAATTCTGTGTCTGTCCCTGAGTAACAGTTCTGTGTCCCTGAGTAACAGTTCTGTGTCCCTCAGTAACAATTCTGTGTCTGTCCCTGAGTAACAATTCTGTGTCCCTCAGTAACAATTCTGTGTCCCTCAGTAACAATTCTGTGTCTGTCCCTGAGTAACAATTCTGTGTCTGTCCCTGAGTAACAATTCTGTGTCCCTGAGTAACAATTCTGTGTCTGTCCCTGAGTAACAATTCTGTGTCTGTCGCTGAGTAACAATTCTGTGTCCCTGAGTAACAATTCTGTTTCCCTGTTTAACAATTCTGTGTCCCTCAGTAACAATTATGTGTCCCTGAGTAACAATTATGTGTCCCTGAGTAACAATTCTGTGTCCCTGAGTAACAATTCTGTGTCCCTCAGTAACAATTCTGTGTCTGTCCCTCAGTAACAATTCTGTGTCTGTCCCTGAGTAACAATTCTGTGTCTGTCCCTGAGTAACAATTCTGTGTCTGTCCCTGAGTAACAATTCTGTGTCTGTCCCTCAGTAACAATTCTGTGTCCCTCAGTAACAATTCTGTGTCCCTCAGTAACAATTCTGTGTCCCTCAGTAACAATTCTGTGTCTGTCCCTGAGTAACAATTCTGTGTCTGTCCCTGAGTAACAATTCTGTGTCCCTCAGTAACAATTCTGTGTCCCTCAGTAACAATTCTGTGTCCCTCAGTAACAATTATGTGTCTGTCCCTGAGTAACAGTTCTGTGTCCCTGAGTAACAGTTCTGTGTCCCTCAGTAACAATTCTGTGTCTGTCCCTGAGTAACAATTCTGTGTCCCTCAGTAACAATTCTGTGTCCCTCAGTAACAATTCTGTGTCTGTCCCTGAGTAACAATTCTGTGTCTGTCCCTGAGTAACAATTCTGTGTCCCTGAGTAACAATTCTGTGTCTGTCCCTGAGTAACAATTCTGTGTCTGTCGCTGAGTAACAATTCTGTGTCCCTGAGTAACAATTCTGTGTCCCTGAGTAACAATTCTGTGTCCCTCAGTAACAATTATGTGTCCCTGAGTAACAATTATGTGTCCCTGAGTAACAATTCTGTGTCCCTGAGTAACAATTCTGTGTCCCTCAGTAACAATTCTGTGTCTGTCCCTCAGTAACAATTCTGTGTCTGTCCCTGAGTAACAATTCTGTGTCTGTCCCTGAGTAACAATTCTGTGTCTGTCCCTGAGTAACAATTCTGTGTCTGTCCCTCAGTAACAATTCTGTGTCCCTCAGTAACAATTCTGTGTCCCTCAGTAACAATTCTGTGTCCCTCAGTAACAATTCTGTGTCTGTCCCTGAGTAACAATTCTGTGTCTGTCCCTGAGTAACAATTCTGTGTCCCTCAGTAACAATTCTGTGTCCCTCAGTAACAATTCTGTGTCCCTCAGTAACAATTATGTGTCTGTCCCTGAGTAACAGTTCTGTGTCCCTGAGTAACAGTTCTGTGTCCCTCAGTAACAATTCTGTGTCTGTCCCTGAGTAACAATTCTGTGTCCCTCAGTAACAATTCTGTGTCCCTCAGTAACAATTCTGTGTCCCTCAGTAACAATTCTGTGTCTGTCCCTGAGTAACAGTTCTGTGTCCCTGAGTAACAGTTCTGTGTCCCTCAGTAACAATTCTGTGTCCCTCAGTAACAATTCTGTGTCCCTCAGTAACAATTCTGTGTCTGTCCCTGAGTAACAATTCTGTGTCCCTGAGTAACAATTCTGTGTCTGTCCCTGAGTAACAATTCTGTGTCTGTCCCTGAGTAACAATTCTGTGTCCCTCAGTAACAATTCTGTGTCCCTCAGTAACAATTATGTGTCCCTCAGTAACAATTATGTGTCCCTGAGTAACAATTATGTGTCCCTGAGTAACAATTCTGTGTCCCTCAGTAACAATTCTGTGTCCCTCAGTAACAATTCTGTGTCTGTCCCTCAGTAACAATTCTGTGTCTGTCCCTGAGTAACAATTCTGTGTCTGTCCCTGAGTAACAATTCTGTGTCTGTCCCTGAGTAACAATTCTGTGTCTGTCCCTGAGTAACAATTCTGTGTCTGTCCCTCAGTAACAATTCTGTGTCCCTCAGTAACAATTCTGTGTCCCTCAGTAACAATTCTGTGTCCCTCAGTAACAATTCTGTGTCTGTCCCTGAGTAACAGTTCTGTGTCCCTGAGTAACAGTTCTGTGTCCCTCAGTAACAATTCTGTGTCTGTCCCTGAGTAACAATTCTGTGTCCCTCAGTAACAATTCTGTGTCCCTCAGTAACAATTCTGTGTCTGTCCCTGAGTAACAATTCTGTGTCCCTGAGTAACAATTCTGTGTCTGTCCCTGAGTAACAATTCTGTGTCTGTCGCTGAGTAACAATTCTGTGTCCCTGAGTAACAATTCTGTGTCCCTCAGTAACAATTATGTGTCCCTGAGTAACAATTATGTGTCCCTGAGTAACAATTCTGTGTCCCTGAGTAACAATTCTGTGTCCCTCAGTAACAATTCTGTGTCTGTCCCTCAGTAACAATTCTGTGTCTGTCCCTGAGTAACAATTCTGTGTCTGTCCCTGAGTAACAATTCTGTGTCTGTCCCTCAGTAACAATTCTGTGTCCCTCAGTAACAATTCTGTGTCCCTCAGTAACAATTCTGTGTCCCTCAGTAACAATTCTGTGTCTGTCCCTGAGTAACAATTCTGTGTCTGTCCCTGAGTAACAATTCTGTGTCTGTCCCTGAGTAACAATTCTGTGTCCCTAAGTAACGGTTCTGTGTCCCTAAGTAACGGTTCTGTGTCCCTAAGTAACGGTTCTGTGGCCCTAAGTAACGGTCCTGTGTCCCTAAGTAACGGTTCTGTGTCCCTAAGTAACGGTTCTGTGTCCCTAAGTAACGATTCTGTGGCCCTAAGTAACGGTTCTGTGTCCCTAAGTAACGGTTCTGTGGCCCTAAGTAACGGTCCTGTGTCCCTAAGTAACGGTTCTGTGTCCCTAAGTAACGGTTCTGTGTCCCTAAGTAACGTTTCTGTGTCCCTAAGCAACCGTTCTGTGTCCCTAAGTAACGATTCTGTGGCCCTAACTTTGTCCCTCAATACAAACAGGTCTGCCTCTCTTGAATGACTGGAGGCTAATGGAGAATTCTAAAATGGCCGCAATTTATAGCTCCACCATTACACAGTGCTGGCTGGCTGGCTGCTGATTGGCTAATGCCATCACATGTCATGAATGAATGCATTATGGGTCAGCGCGCCTTGTCTGCGCGCCTTCCCAGAGATCCCCGCTCCGTCGCCACACATGTCGCCGCCATTTTAGGAAAAATTTTGATTCGCGCATCCGAAGTCTGCTAATTTTCGGATTCAAAATTTTCCTAATATTCTAAACGAATTCCACTTCGCCAAGTTCGATTCGCTCATCTCTAATATTAATCATATGCCTACCACGCACTGTCACCCCCTTCCTGCCTACCAGGCACTGTCACCCCCTTCCTGCCTCCCAGGCACTTCTACCCCCTTCCTGCCTACCAAGCACTTCTACCCCCTCCCTGCCTACAGGGCACTTCTACCCCCTTCCTGCCTACCAGGCACTGTCACCCCCTTCCTGCCTACCACGCACTGTCACCCCCTTCCTGCCTCCCGGGCACTGTCACCCCCTTCCTGCCTACCAGGCACTGTCACCCCCTTCCTGCCTACCGGGCACTTCTACCCCCTTCCTGCCTACAGGGCACTTCTACACCCTCCCTGCCTACAGGACACTTCTACCCCCTTCCTGCCTCCCGGGCACTTCTACCCCCTTCCTGCCTACCAGGCACTGTCACCCCCTTCCTGCCTACCAAGCACTGTCACCCCCTTCCTGCCTCCCGGGCACTGTCACCCCCTTCCTGCCTACCAGGCACTGTCACCCTCTTCCTGCCTCCCGGGCACTGTCACCCCCTTCCTGCCTACCAGGCACTGTCACCCCCTTCCTGCCTCCCGGGCACTTCTACCCCCTTCCTGCCTACCAGGCACTGTCACCCCTTTCCTGCCTCCCGGACACTGTCACCCCCTTCCTGCCTCCCGGGCACTGTCACCCCCTTCCTGCCTACTGGGTACTTCTACCCCCTTCCTGCCTCCCGGGCACTGTCACCCCCTTCTTGCTTCCTGGACACTGTCACCCCCTTCCTGCCTCCCGGATGCTGTCACCCCCTTCCTGCCTCTCGGGCACTGTCACCCCCTTCCTGCTTCCCGGGCACTGTCACCCCCTTCCTGCTTTCTCAGGCACTGTCACCCCCTTCTTGCTTCCTGGGCACTGTCACCCCCTTCTTGCTTCCTGGGCACTGTCACCCCCTTCCTGCCTCCCGGGCACTGTCACCCCCTTCTTGCTTCCTGGGCACTGTCACCCCCTTCCTGCTTCCCGGGCACTGTCACCCCCTTCCTGCCTCCCGGGCACTGTCACCCCCTTCCTGCCCAGGCCAATTTTCAGCTTTCAGCACTGTCACACTTTGATTGACAATTGTGCGGTCATGCAACGCTGTACACATATGATATTTTTATTATTTTTCACACAAATACTATAGAGCCTTCTTTTTGGTGGTATTTAATCACCGCTGGGTGTTTTATTTTTTGCTAAACAAGTGAAAAAAGACCAAATATGTTGAAAAAAGTTTTTCTTTGTTTTTATTATAACATTTTGCTAACAGGTAATATTCCTCCTTCACTGATAGGTACTGATAGGCAGTACTGATGGGCACTGAGGAGGAGGCACTGATAGGTAGCACTTATGGGCACTGATAGGCTGCACTGATGAGGCAGCACAGGTGGGCATTGTTGAGAAGGTGCTGATGAGGCTGCACTGATATGTGGCACTGATGGGCACTAATAGGCAGCACTGGAGTGCACTTATAGGCTGCACTGACATGGCACTGACTGATGGCACCAATAGGTTACATTGACTGGCAGCAATGACTGGCGGCACTGACAGGCACAGATTGGCAGCACTGACAGGCACAGATTGGCAGCACTGCTGGGTACTGATGGAAACTTTTGGGGTTGCACTAATAACCAGTTCCCTGATTATCAGTGTAGATTAACCCTTTTACAGTTGCTGGGTATCGGCAGTACTTTCCTCACGCTGTAACAGTGTGAGGAAACGACTGCAAATAATCGGCAAGTGCATTTACATGGTGATCAGCTTTGATTGGACACAGCTGATCACATAGTAAAAGGCTGCTGTAATTGGTCCTTCACCATGTCACATAATCAGCTCTGTCCAGAGAGCACTGGGTTTGCACCGCTGGATGCGTGTGGGGGGGGGGGAGGGGGAGCGTGTTCTGGGAGGATGTCATATGGCGCCCTCCCAGAACTGGATGACCATGCTGTAGCCATAATTCAGCTATAGTGCAGTCAAGAAGTGGTTAAAAAAGCTACCCATACATGGATTCTTCACAGAAATGTCTCTGTGGCTCAATCAAGGTAATATGAGGCTGCATAGACCAGTAACAAAGGGCCACCCCACTGGTACTTGAGTGCATTGGTATCAATGGGGGAAGGGCTGCCCATGATAGGTGAGTTTTCTGAAGAAGCTGTGAGCTATGAGACTTCTCCCCTGCCGCCCTCACACCCATTCTGAGGGCCTTTTACCCGACTGCAGATCACTTGCTTCGCTACTACTGCCTCATCATGTGTGGCCTCTCTGAGCTGTCAATGGAGGAAACCAGAGAAACGTATCATTCCTGGGCATGTCCAGGAACCCAGAGAGTTGTGGGAAATAGAAGTAAAAGGGCCGGTGTCTGCATCTGGTTATGGAGAGCAACAGTGACCTAAACATGAGGAATTGTAGATGAAAATACTGACTGGAATTCTGATAAATGTGCAATAGAAGACAATAGCCCTGCATGAGGGGACCCCTGAAAATTTGTGTTGATTTTAATTTTCAAAACACTGAATTTTACAAAGTAAAAGGTGCCAACAAATGTAACACCGGCCATATAATAAATTCAACAAATCTTACAGAAGCCGGCATTTAGAGGGAGTGATCCTGATGACAATAAGAGGCAAGGCTGGAGAACTGATACACTATATTGCCAAAAGTATTGGCCCCGCCCTCCAAATCATGTAATTCAGGTGTTCCAATCCACTCCAAATCATGTGATTCAGGTGTTCCAATCCACTCCAAATCATGTGATTCAGGTGTTCCAATCCACTCCAAATCATGTGATTCAGGTGTTTCAATCACCTCCATGGCCACAGGTATATAAAATCAAATAAGCATGCAGACTTCTTCTACAAACATTTGTGAAAGAATGCGTCGCTCTCAGGAGCTCAGTGAACTCAAGTGTGGTCCCGAGATAGGTTGCATTAAGTCTATCCATGACATTGCCTTACTACTAAATATTCCACGCTCAACTGTTAGTGGGATTATAACAAAGTCAAAGCAACTGGGAACAACAGGAACTCAGCCACCAAGTGGTGGGCCACGTCACATGACAGTGCGCAGAAGTCGCCAACTCTCTGCAGAGTCAATAGCTGAAGACCTCCAAACTTGGTGTGGCCTTCAGATGAGCCCAACAACAGTGTGTAGAGAGCTTCATGGAATGGGTTTCCATGGCCGAGCAGCTGCATCCAAGCCTCACATCACCAAGTGCAATGCAAAGCGTTGGATGCCGTGGTGTAAAGCACGCCGCCACTGGACTATAGAGCAGTGAAGACATGCTCTCTGGAGTGACCAATCACACTTCTCTGTCTGGCAATCTGATGGACGTGTCTGGGTTTGGTGGTTGCCAGGAGAACGATACTTGCCTGACTGCATTGTACCAAGTGTAAAGTTTGGTGGAGGGGGATCATGGTGTGGGGTTGTTTTTCAGGAGGTGGGCTTGGTCCCTTTTAGTTCCAGTGAAGGGAACTCCTAAGGTGTCAGCATAGCAAGAGATTTTGGACAATTTTATGCTCCCAACTTTGTGGGAAGACTTTGGGGATGGCCCCTTCCTGCTCCAACATGACTGTGCACCAGTGAGTCCTGACCTCAACCCAATAGAACACCTTTAGAATTAATTCAAGCTGAGACTGTCAGTCAGGCCTCCTCCCCCGACATCAGTGCCTGAGCTCACAAATGCACTTCTGGTCAAACCTTCCCATAGACACCCTCCTAAACCTTGTTGACGGCCTTCCCAGAAGAGTTGAAGCTGTTATAGCTACAAAGGGTGGGGCCAACTCAATATTGAACCCTACGGACTAAGACTGGGATGACATTAAAGTTCATGTGCTTGGAAAGGCAGGCGACCCAATCCTTTTGGCAATATAGTATAAGTTCTTATCTATATGATCTCAGTCCCTCAAAGTTCTGTGGGAGTCTCATAGTGCTACAATAGTGGACCAATAAGGCTGGGCCTAACCAAGAGCCATTTCAATAATGATCACTGGACAAATTCTTGTACGACAAATCACCAATTATCATAACTCAATGGTATCGTTAGCCCTTGATGCACAAAGGTAGACTTCCACATCTGGGTGTATATGGGAAATAAATGGAGGTTTCAACTGTAGTGAGGGCTTTTGTCCATAAATGTATTCCTTGGTACGTTTTTTTGTGTTTTTTTAAATAATATGTTTTCTTTCTCTCTTATTTTTGACAGTTGTTTCGCTCATTGCAATTATTGTTGTCTAAACCTCTAAATTCATCTGTGCGCATCCTGAACGTCAACAAAAATGTCACTAAGAAATATACTGACACGTTTGATGTTACAACTTCCTTATCACATTTAATAATCATAGCAGATGAATCATTCACTCTGGATTTCACTGATCCGAATGGTACGTTCATGACTGTAAGAATGTCTGAATGTATATATTGCATCATTTAACTGATGTCCACCATTTCTACAAAAAAATTATAGTCAATCCTTACTGCCAAAATTCAGACAAAGTGTCCTGGGAGTCATCAGGTTTCATATTGTTTAAAAAGTCCAACCCAAACTTAGTATAAGGGAATTCTTCTCTTCTTGGATCACCAGAACCTGAGATGGGAGTAGAGTTAATGCATTAGTGACCCTGAATCCAGTTCATTCTAATGGCGTTTGTTGCATTTGACTTGGATCTGACCTTCTTCTGAGTTACATTTGACCTGCTTTAAGCAGGTTTTGCATTATGGCAGATCTCTACAGCGATGCAAACCCCATCGAAGGTGAACAAAAGTTAATTGAAATAGGTGCCTGTAGACTCAAGGAAGATTCTACACGTTCCTCTACATGCTTTTGTGCCAAATCCTTCCTACTGGCTGTGTGCCTGGCAGGATGGATATGAATTTCATGCACATTGGGTACCATAGTTGCAGTAATTGTTCATGTACTTAGTTTTAAATCATGACATCATAATAATGCCTATTATTAATATTATTCAGGACTTATATCGTGCCAACAGTTTGTGCAGCACTTTATAATATAAAGGAAGACATTACAATTACAATACAATAAAATATAAGAGAGTTAAGAGGACCCTGTTCATAAGAGCTTGCAATCTGAAAGGGTGGGGCTTGTGGAACAAAAGGTAGTTACTGTGGGGGATGAGCTGATGGAAGAATTAAAGGTTCAGTTATTAAGTGGAGGCAAGTAAAAACTTACTCCCTAGTTCTTACTCCACCACTCCTCACTCCCCTATAGGACATACTGCAATCACTCGCTATGCATATGGTGAATGCGGCAAAACAGTGTATTCCAATTCACTGGCGCTCAACACATATCGCCTCAGTCCGGGAATGGTATAAACAAAGTTGCTGACATGGAGGAACTCATCTTTGTAGCAAAAGATTGCCCCGAGAGATTCAGGAAGACGTGGGCATGTTGGGGTCATTTCAAAACCACAACAGCTTATCACCAGCTGCTGCTTGACTCCACCCCTTCCCCCACTTGATCATAACTTGATGGCAAATAGGAATAAATAATTTTTCCCAGGTGTCATGCATATAACGTGCACCTTACCTGACTTGGACCGAATATTACGGCCCAAATATCACAGAAACTGACCTATATATTGGACTACTGAAAATGCCTACCTAGATTGCCGTAGGAGACCTCTGATTGTTGCTCGGATTATCTTAACCTGTTTGACCTGGAGTAGTTGCAGCAGCTCCCCCTTTTCTCCCTACCCCCCCCTTTTTTTTCTCTCCTTCTCCTCCATCTTTCTCCTCTCTCCATCTTCTTGCCTCCCCCTTTCTCTCCCTCTCGTTCTCCTCCTTTGCTCTATCCTATATTCTCAACATTACCTTCCCATTTCTCTGAGTTTAGATGAACTTAGAATACCAGCAGACCCACAGGTACAACTGCAGCTCCTCAGCCTCCGCCCCTCAGGCGTGGACGCCCCAATATCCGCTGTTCTCACCATCCTCTCACTTTGTATTACATCACATTTGTCATTTAAAGGGGCTCATATGAGGTTTGCCTGATGTCTGTACCCAACTGCTCTGTTCACTTCATTCTATGTCAATATTTGCTTGGAACATGTTCTATTCTTCTTAACTCAAGCAATGTTAATTGATGACATTATATGTGTTTCAGATTTATACCCTGTCAGGGATACAGGCTTTTACTGAGTTGTATACATGATCCGAATGTAACCTGTATATGTTACCATATGTTTATTTCTCAATAAAATTGTTTTTGGAAAAAAAAAGTGGAGGCAAGATAGGCTTCCCTGAAGAAATGAGTTTTCACCTAAAGGCAGCCAAAGTAGGAGATACAGTAGCTGGACAGACTGAGGTAGAGTGTTCCAGAGGATGAGAGAGGCTCTGGAGAAGTCCTGGAGATGAGCATGAGAGGAGGAGACAAGGGAGCATGAGAGCAGGAGGTCTTAGTAGGAGTAAAGAGGATGGTTGGGAGATATTTGGAGACAAGATTGGTGATGTAGCTCAGGGCAGAGTTGTAGATGGCTTTGTAAGTTGTTGTTAGTATTTTGAATTTAATTCGCTGGGCAACAGAAAGCTAGTAGAGGGACTGGTAGAGGGAGGTAGCAGAAACTGAGCGGTTGATATGGTAGCTGATTCTAGCATAATCATTCATGATAGACTGAAGAGATGATAGCCTACGTAGAGGTAAGCCTATGAGGAGAGAGTTGCAATAGTCAAGGCGAGATATAACAAGGGAGTGATTGAGTAGCTGGTGGTTTCATTAGTTTAAAAAGGGGCACATTTTAGAGATGGTGGAGGTGAAGTCTACAAGCTTTTGACAGCGATTGGATTTGAGCCAAAAGGACAGTCAGAGTCTAGGGTTACACCTAGTACCCTGGTGTAAGGGATGGGACTGATAGTTGTATTATTTATCTTGATAGAAAAGTCATGAAGGAGGACAACTAGAGGGGGGGGGGGGGACTAAGTGGTGTGACATCTAAGCTGATATGTCAGTTAGTAAGTTAGGAATGCGAGTGGAGACTTAAGGAGTGAGGTGAGGAATAGAGAGATAGATTGCATAAGGTTGCAGAATGCCCATCCTAGGGTCAAGAAATCGAATTTAGCACATGTGAAGAATATGTGGAGAATGTCTCCATACAGAGTGTTGGGGTCACACTCAATGCTCATCAGGGTTTTCAAGAGATACCCACATTGTGCTAGGCTGAAATCAGATCCAGTGAACAATGATGAAGGGAATGAGGCCCCAAAAATACAACCAAATTTTGGTTAGCAGAGGTGCCCATTAAATATAAAGATGCTTCTATATTGATTCTTCAAGAACATCAGTATTTATTGATCATCAGAACAGGTTGAAACGCACCGTTAATGTTGTTTGAATGTTACTCTTACGAATGTTTGATAATAAAAGGCATTCATTAGACTTGATTCAAAGTATAAATGTATTTAAGTTGTATTTATTTATATATCTTTTATTATTTCAGGAAACACATTTACATTTGAAAAAAATCCATATTATAATTACTACTACGAGAATTACTACTATTACTACTACTATTATTACTACTATGATCTTGGTTTTATAAGTGCCCATTTGGTAAAAAGTCCGGCTGCAGGATCCTGGACTCTGAACGCTCAGGGAAGATTTTCACTTTCTGTTCAAATATTGGGATTTACTGGTAAGTTCTATCATCTCAGTGTATATGAATAATTCTGTATATGAATAATTTTGTATATGAATAATTCTGACTCTGACAGTTCCCCTCCTATGACTTGTCTAGTAGAGTCATTCCTAAAATTTGAATATTGTTAAATTCAGGTAAATATGAATCCATATTTTGGTGTGTTTTGGCAGTTCAGATTCCCAAACGTCTTCTAGGAGACGTGACCTCCATTGAGCCAATATTTTTGCTGTGATGCTGCAAAATGTTCTTTCCATTCTGGTATGAAAGGAAGCCCCTCCCAGAGTTCATCTCTCCCCATTGTGGTGGAGGGAGAAGGGGGTGTATGGAGACACTGTTGTGGCGGGATAGAATAGAGGATAGAAAAACAGCCATTTAAAGTAGGTGACCACAATGAGGGCAGCACGGGCCAATGTTAATGTTTCTTTTTTTTAAGTTGTTTTATAAAAAGAAGCAGTTTTTTGCAGTGCTAAACTCTAAAAGGCACTTGCATCTTGTCATTCTGCACCTTTGGCTTCTGGTAGTCAGTTTGGACTGTTGTAGTCTACTGGATTGCTAATTGTCATCTGGTACAATTTGTGGAATTGATGCCTCACACTATGTATGCATCTATGCCTACTGCTGTTGTTATCTATCCATCCCAAGGCTCCTGACACCTGCCTAGCCCACTCACCTAGTAATATCTAAGTATCCTTGGCATCATTTTTGGAGTAAAAGGTTGACACTGTGTCTTATACCTACACTGATTTTGGCTATTGTCTGAGACCACCAAAGCTCCCCTCCCCCGAACCCATTGGAATACTTTGTTAATGTATATGAGACTCCCAGGGTTGATAGGAGTTCCTGTTTTTTTTTTTTTTTGTACTCATCCCAATATTTTTGGACCCACTATCTCATTATGCAGAACTGCAGGAATTTCAGAAACAATTTTGACAAGGTGATGAAGGGTGTCCTACCAATTTTGTATTGCTTTTCTCTATCATCAAGTATTATACAACTCTCTATAAAGTGTGTTTATCCAGTACCTATGGAGGCTATATTTAGTATGTAGCAAGATGTGGAATTATTAATTTGCAATAAGTGAAAATGTTGACATTTGTTTTCTAAATGTATTGTAGGCACATAAAAAAGAGACATTAAAGTGGTTCTGGTTGGTACAATCAGTGCATTAGGTTAAAAAAAACCTTCTATATGCAGCTCCCCCCCCAGGCCATACTTACCTGAGCCACTACAAAAGGGCAGCGACTCTCTCCTCTTGCTCCCTCCTCAATGGACAGAGTCATCAGAGGGAGCTATTGGCTGATTTCAGTTACATCCTGTGAGGAGAAGGTGGGCAGTAGAGCTCAGCTTCACTTTATGTATGAAAGGACACACAGAGCACGGCTCGGAAGAGAGCCTGCACAAATGCACCGATAGCAAGTGGCTGACTATGGGGGAACTGAACAGGAAGAAACCAGGAGCTCCAGCGGGGGACTTAAGAAGAGCAGAATTGAAGCTGATCTGTGCAAAGCCATTGAACAGAGACATTTTGTTATTAATCTCTTATGCCAGCAGTTTGCATATATATGGCTAAGGGGTTAAAAAAATAAAACTACAATTACTTATTGGTTTTTAAGGGTGCAATGGCTCCTGAGAGTTACAGAAGCTTCTTTTAACTATCCTGGACCTGTTCTTCTGCCAAAAAGGATAAAACAAACCAAAACATTATCCCCAAAGGTGACCCTAAGGTAGCTGTAACTTTATTTATACCCAGAGCCATGTGATCACCAAGAAAGTGCTGTGATGGCAACCACAATCCCATGTACTGCCTGTGTCTACATTGCTAAGACGGCTAAACAAAATAGTTAAAACAAGAAGGATCTGTGACTAAGGATCCTAATGATTTCTTCTGTGAGCTCTTCTAGACTGTAAACTTCACATTTTAATTTACCTCAACAGCCTCGCTAATGAGGCCCCTTCTAACCCCAAAGCCCCTTAGCACCTGCACAGGCTGCTATGGCTATAGTTTTTCCACTGTTGGTAATGTTCAAAGTCCTCAAATTCCACTGTAACTTACCTACATATTATTTTCTATCCTATGAAAGGGAATCCTCGTGGATTAATATGTCAATCTCTGAATATAGGTTTTTAAAGTAATCAATCCTGAATGAATGCAATGCTAACAGCACATAGTTCAGCATCATGTAGAGTGGAATGTGAGCAATATTTTGTTGGTAAAGTGTAAGTTATTACTTTATAATTATTGATGTCACAAAATACCACTTTATCTGATGATTTGCTATTTCCAAGAGATGCATGCCAAGAAACAAAATCTAATGCTCTTATTTATTTTACATTTTTGTAGGGTTGGACAAATCAGGTAAGCCCAACATACAACCATTTTGTGATTTCCTTATATGTAAACATTCCAGTTCTATTATCTTTCTGTTATGTGTAGAGATCATCTGTCTATAGATGCCATTCAACATGGTCACCACCCCCGAGGTATACAAGGCAAAACGTCTGCATTTACCTTTGTTTCCTACAAGTGATACTTTTTCAGGTTTAGATGTTTCATGTACACCCAAAAGAAAAATGAATTCAAGGTCATTTTTAAGCAAGTTAGTGATAAATATCAATACAAATCAGGCATTGTGTCAGTTAGCAAAGTCTGTGCAACAGTCTGTATCTGTATGTGTGACCCTTGCAGAAAAATCCAAAAGATTGATGAATTCTGCAGGTTACTAAGTCTGAGACAAGTTTACCACTGGAGGTGAGACAGGTTTCACATAAAACAGACAAGTAGTCAGTGGCCAAGTTCATTCTGTCCTAGTACTATTTGTTTTAATTTCAACTAGTATTTATTTGTTTTGTAAAAGTAACAATCATTGGTGAAGAAACAAGAACTATTACATATAAAACTGAAAGGAACAAAGGTGCAAGAACACATGAGGTTTGATAGTCCAAGTGTTATGCTTACGATATCAAATCATACATCAATGTGAGAGACAGCAAAACCAATTTGAAGTTATTATGGTTATTTCTAAGGTTTCAAATCCAGATGGAGGGTTTATTCCAAAGCATTTAATGATCTCATTGAGTTGTGGGGATTCAGCCCACTCCCCTTCATCAGGGCTTAGGAAAATGGGTTTTGGCGAATTCGAGATGGAAATTGTATCAGGATAATTGTATAATTAAAGTCTTGAGTCTCCTTCAGCACTTTCAGCAGCTGATGAATGCAGCAAGGAGATCAATACATTTGGAACACAATTATCCTGATCCTATTTCATGCTCAAGTCCTCCAAAAGCCATTCTCTCAAGTCCTGATGATGGGGGTGGGCTGAGGCCCCAGAAACACATTGGCTGTTGAGTTCATTACATGTTTTTGATTTTAACATTTTAGTATTTATGGGTAAATTTTGATCCAGGGTATGTCTGATTTCCTATTGGGGGATGACAAAGGCATTTTTCCCCTGCAGGAGCAAATTGATTCATGCTTTTTTGGGGGTTTTTTGCCTTTCTCTGTTTCAACAGTGGATGTAGGATTGTGTATATATACCATTACATATATTTTTTTGTTTATTTGTTTTATTTTTTATTTTGTATAAACCCACCTACCCAAGAAAACACTTTTTTTCACTTTTCTAGGAACTTGTTCTGATTCTGATTGCCACCCAGATGCCACTTGTTCGGAATTTGGAGGATACGGGGAGTGCACATGTAAAGAGGGATTTGCTGGAGTTGGAACATCTTGTAATGATATAGATGAATGTCAGGATTATTACACCAACGATTGTTATTATTATGGTGGTGGTTACTGTGTGAACACTGTCGGATCTTACACCTGTAATTGTTACTCTGGATTTGAATATAAAGAAGGAGTTGGCTGTGTAGATATTGATGAGTGTGCGGACAGATCTCTGAATGACTGTGATCCAGTAGCTATATGTACAAATTATTATTATGGATCTTACACCTGTGCTTGTTCCTATGGATATTATGGAGATGGAAGACACTGTGAAGTCAATGAATGCCAACAAGGATCACCATGTGGCTCTAATGAAGACTGTGTTAAGTACAGTGGATCATATTACTGTATTGAGCCTTGCTCCAGCTACACCGAACGTAATGATCCCTGGCGCAGCACTTCTAATACATATGATTATAGTAATTACTGGTATTACTGGTGGTATTGGTATAATTGTGACTATGGCATGTCTGGCTGGTATCGGTTTAAAGGAGAATATGACCAGCAAATCCCTGAGCACTGCGTACCACAATTTAGCTGTGGTACTGTTGTCCCCATTTGGATGAACGGCTCCCACCCTACAAGCAGTGACGGCATTGTTAATCGTGTAGCTTGTTCCAACACGTATGATGGATGCTGTACAAAACCTTTCAATATTTCTGTGAAAATGTGTCCGGGAGGATTTTATGTGTATAAGCTACAGAGTCCACCGAGCTGCAACTTTGCCTATTGTACAGGTAAGTGCTGACACAAAGCATCATTCAGTGTGTTGTCTTCATGTGTAAAACAATATATCCATCTATATATACAGTATGTGTATGTATGATACTTATGTGCTGTCTTTTCTTTAGTTTATAAAACATTCTTTGTGTTCCTTCTCTTCTAGAATCCAAATATAGCTGCTCAGGGGTGGACTGCGCTCCGGATGAGGAATGTAGAATTGTGGGCGGAGTTCCTGGCTGTTACTGTAAAGATGGAATACAACAAGGAAATCTAGAAGGTACTGTAGGTTATAAAACATGAGGATTTCTATTTAAAGGAAAGAAAGAAAGGAGCTCACCAGATAATAAGCTGCAGTTATCCATGCAGCCAATCACACATATACAGAGATGAGGACTTCACTCTTCCAAAGTAGACAAAACACAATCTCCCTCCACAGTAGGGATCACCCCAAGCATGCTAAGGTACTATGTGGAAATCCCCTGAGGATGTTCCTTCACATGGAACACATTGGGACAGAACTATGTGCCGACGTCATGCCACTGCTTTTGCTTCTGGAACTGACGGACATCTTTGTAAATGTTTGTTGAGCAATTTTTATTGTTTGATTGCTACTGGAGCAAAACTATTGTAGTTTTATCACTGCTGAATTGGAATATTGTGTGATTTAGATTAGTTTTTATTTAAAGTGAGCTTTATTGCCCTTTTTTGGTAAAATACTACACTATATGAGCTTTCTCTTTGTGGTTATGAGTGGCTCTTCACACGTAGTGCCTTAGAATGCTTGGAGTAATCCCTACTGTGGAGGAACATTGCATTTTGGTTACTTTGGAGGAGTGAAGTCATCATCTGTATATAGGTGTGATTAGCTGTATGGATAACTGCAGCTTAATATCTGGTGAGTTCCTAGTGGTGCTGGTTAAAGGAAACTTGTGGTGTTGCACATGATCTTGGTGGTGGATTTAAAGGATGGAGACACCATTGTTCATTCAAGTGAAGAATTCACTTAAGATAGTTTCACTGTGTACTTTTTTTATTCACTATTTTAATCATTGCTTCATGTTGTTTGATATAGCAATGATTACATTTTTTCTGAACACTTTAAGTTTACATTCTTTTTGAATCACTTATATTGATACGTGCTAAATTTTATTTACAAATAGGTTATCATTCAACTTTAAAGGATCACCTTTTTAGACAAAAATATTAAACGCACATTTTTTGCAGGTAAAAAAATTTGCATTTATTATTTTTGTCTACAAGAGCCTGGAAAGCATTGTACCAGCGATCTGTAGATCGCTGATGCAATGCAGGTCTCCTGCAGACCTGTCAGAATATCTGCTTGGCTGTACAGGATGTACGGGCTGTATGGGGTGTATGGGATGTATAGGATGTATGGTGTGTATGGGATGTATGGGCTGTATGGGATGTGTGGGATGTACGGGATGTACGGGGTGTATGGGATGTACGGGGTGTATGGGGTGTATGGGGTATACGAGATGTACGGGATGTATGGGATGTAAGAGATGTATGGGATGTATGGAATGTATGGGGTGTATGGGATGTACGGGGTGTATGGGATGTATGGGGTGTATGGGATGTACGGGGTGTATGGGATGTATGGGGTGTATGGGATGTACGGGGTGTATGGGATGTATGGGATGTACGGGGTGTATGGGATATACGGGGTGTATGGGATGTATGGGGTGTATGGGGTATATGGGATGTATGGGGTGCATGGGATGTACGAGATATATGGGATGAATGGGATGTATGGGGTGTATGGGATGTACGGGGTGTATGGGATGTATGGGGTGTATGGGGTATATGGGATGTATGGGATGTACGGGGTGTATGGGATGTACGGGGTGTATGGGATGTACGGGGTGTATGGGATATACGGGGTGTATAGGATGTATGGGGTGTATGGGGTATATGGGATGTATGGGGTGCATGGGATGTACGAGATATATGGGATGTATGGGATGTATGGGGTGTATGGGATGTACGGGGTGTAAGGGATGTATGGGGTGTATGGGATGTATGGGGTGTATGGGATGTACGGGCTGTATGGGATGTATGGAATGTATGGGATGTATGGGGTGTATGGGATGTACGGGGTGTATAGGATGTATGGGATGTATGGGGTGTATGGGGTATACGGGATGTATGGGATGTACGGGGTGTATGGGATGTATGGGGTGTATGGGGTATACAGGATGTATGGGGTGTATGGGGTATACGGGATGTACAGGGTGTATGGGATGTATGAGATGTATTGGGTGTATGGGGTGTATCGGGTGTATGGGGTGTATGGGATGTACGGGGTGTATGGGATGTATGGGATGTATGGGGTACAGGGGATGTACGGGATGTATGGGATGTATGGGGTGTATGGGGTACAGGGGATGTACGGGATGTACGGGATGTATGGGATGTATGGGATGTATGGGGTGTATGGGATGTATGGGGTGTATGGGGTGTATGGGATGTACGGGGTGTATGGGGTGTATGGGGTACAGGGGATGTACGGGATGTTTGAGATGTATGGGGTGTATGAGGTATATGGGGTGTATGGGTTTACATGATGTATGGGGTGTTCGGATTTACATGATGTAAGGGGTGTATAGGGTGTATGGGGTGTACAGAATGTACAGGATGTAGGGGGTGTACGGGGTGTACGGGGAGTACAGGGTGTGAGGGATGTACGGGGTGCGCGGGGTGTACACAGTGTATGGGATGTACGAACAAGAAGATATACTGACAGGACAAATCAATGAACTACCATAGAGCTCCACAGCGCCGTGGTCATTCAGTGAGCAGTACAAGCACACAGCCACTAAGGCTGTTGGGACTTGTAGTTCATTCATTCATGGAAGTCTGTGGATGAATGACGTGTGGGCAGAGCCCCACATCACCACTATGTTCTCAAATCTGAGAGATAGTATGGGGGAACTTCTCCCGTATTATCTGTTGAAGGGAGGGGGGGCGGTGGGGAGCGGCTGTGGCTATGGGAACAATAGCTGGTGGAACATGAAATACGTTCCCAAAGGTGAACATATCCTTTAAAGATACTGATATTTGATAAGTGCAATAAAATTGAAGAGATTATGGAAGAAAACTACATAGTAGCCTGTACTAGTCTGGTGTCTTTGGTAGGATGATTAGACACACTTCCTGATTTTGACAAATAACTTCAAAAATGCTGTTTTAAAATAAACATGTTCTGACTTATAATGGTCTAATATTGTTAAAGTTCCATCTCCTTTCTTCTATCAGTTTCTGTGTCTTTGGTGAGCCCATTAGATTCCAGGTTCAGGCTGTACTGAGAACATCGCTTTCTGTCCAAATCAGCACTAATTCATGTCCCTTCTTTGTTCTAAGCCACTCCCCCGGCCATTCTTCTTCTAAATGCCAAATTCTTATTAGCCAATAAAGGCTGTGTCCTTTTAAACTTGAATAACAAGGGGCGGGGCATAGTATTAGGAGGGGTCGGAGCTTAGTGGTGGCTTGGGCAGATCCTCCATAAATCCAGGGTGTTGAGTCCAGTTTGAGGTATAACACATGTTCTTCCATGTCCTCTGCCTGCACTCTAGCAGCATTGTTACCAGGTTCAGTTTAATTTAAAAACTTGATGTTTCCACTTTTCAGATTGATAGAGTTATGAATTAAAAATTGGGAATGTGCATGTCCCCTCTACCCAAAGATAGCGGATACTATGGCCATGGCTGAATAGCCCTGTCTGTATGTCTTTCAGCTCTGAGAAGGTTCTTCTAGAGGAAATCTTCATATAAAGTAGCCATCTCATTTAAAAAAAACAAAAAACAAAACAGTTTTTGTGTTATTGGAGACCATTTGCAGTACTGGTATCCTAGGGGGACATGATGGATTTGCAAAAAGGTGTTACCTGTGTTACTTTCCTGCTAGAATAGGGGAGTTAATACGTTTCTACCCTTCACTTCAGTGTACAGTCAAAGGGTCTTTTTAAAGAAATACAAACCCAACACTCCATTCATTCAGTTACTAAATGTAGTCAACACATTTGCAGGTAAAAAACATGTACATGTATTTATTTTTCACATTTCAGCCTGTAAGGCATTGCAACCGTGATGATCAGATTGTGGGTGCAATGCCTGGATCCTGCAGACTCTCCCACTATACTGTCTGCCCATACATCATACTAGCGGGCGGTTACTGAGTGACAGGAAGGATCAATGAACTACCTAGAGTGCTCACCAGCTCCAGAGTAGTTCATTGAGAATTACAAGCCATCAGGCATAACAGTTGACAGTAGTTGTAGTTCTTCCACTCACAGAACTCTATGAATGAATGAAGCGGCTTGGTGGGTGGAGCTCCACATGGCTGTGTTATTTTTTTTTTCAAATGGTGACAGCGAGTGCGGGGACAAGATCTTGGCTTGCTGTCCCAGGGAGGGTGTGGATCAGGGAGAGGCCGCAGGAGTGGGAACTTGTTCCACCATCAAAACAGTTGTAACATGTTCCTAAAGGTGAACTTATGCTTTAAGCAATCCATTGTGAGTGAGGCAGATGAGTCAGGTGGATGACAAAGAAGACCTTCCAGTATATTATATTTACAATATCCTGTATATCAATATGGGTTTTCATTCTACATTTGTAGATGATCGTAAACCACAAGTCACCTGTGGCCTGGAGAACATAGAAGTGAGGTTCAGCAAATGTCTCCTGGAGCAGTGGGGATACAACACCTCAGCCTTTCATCTGAGAGACAATTACTGTCGAGGAATCATTGAAAGAAGTGATAAAAGTTACATCACTTTCATCACACGGCCATCAGATGGTAGATGTGGGGGATTCATTGGGGTACGTAGAATCTACTGCCATGTTATCTGATGTTGTATTCATGAAATCTGTGCATTACCATTGTCCCCATTTATTTAATCCAAGGCTTCCCGCTCCCCATTACCAGTGAATGGGCCTTTGATCTTTATAAACAAATGTCCAGTTTTGGTCATCACCATATCATTATATCACCTTCTCTAAGTGCATTCAATAAGTTGTGTTCAATGTACAGATCATTCATACAGAAGTCAGTTCATATTTTTTTTTTCACTGGACTTCTTTACCAATGGACTTGAGAAAGTGACATGAGGACATGGAATGGACCTGTTACTATTCACACTAAGTACATGAATGGGTATGCTACTTTTATGTTACTTTTTTAATGGCCTCATGATTATGAATGATGTAATTAAATCATTTTAATGCATTGGATATGGAATCATACATTATCTTATCTGTATTTCACCTGACAATATGAACAGAATTTAATAAAAGTAAAAAATTTGCCTGATATATTTCAAATATACAACAGACTTCCTGTAGTGATCTGACAGCAGAAAACCACTAAGGGGGGATTTAGATAAATAAAGTAAACCCCGGGATATTCACCTACCCATCATCCCTCCTTCCCATTCTCTGTCCAATCAAAGGCTACATACTGGTGAAAATCCTCAATTGATGGATCTGAATGCACGGTGAGAAGGTTTGATGCTGAGTATCTTCTAGCAGACTTGTCGGCTTTCCAATCAGAATCAATAAAATGATTTGTAAATCACAAATGTTTAGAACAGATCGGGGTCAGCAGCTGTAACAATGTAACTGAGCCCTGGATTCCCCCTTGAAGAACAGGAGGCCCGAATGAGCAGTAAAAAGTGACTCAGTCCAGGTGTTGGATGATCTCTATGGTGGAGGATACAACAGGGACAGACAGAGAGCGATCAGTAAACCAATCATTGGTCACTTTATTGGTGTTTTGACTCATTTTGTTGCCTTGCTTTGATTAAAATGGCAGCTCACAGCGTGCGTCAGACTGCAGAGGAAATGAGCTGGAAACGTAACTACATGACAATAACATACAATAAGTCATATATATTTTTGCCTGGAATTGTTGTTTAATTCTTTAACTTTTACTGTAAATGTTATTTTCAGAACGATGGAACTGATATCACATATACAAACACCGTATACCTAACACCAAAATCTGACGGAGTGATTGTAAGAGATGAGTACCCCATTGACTTCCATTGCTCTTATCCATCAGACATGGAGATCAACCTTCTAACCGCTATCAGCAGCTACGTAGCGTGAGTCACTTTCCTTGGTACCTTTCCTAGATACAGGTGTAGTGCTGAATGGAGAAAATGGAAGTCCGGCACCAACACAGTTTGGACTAAAACAGTTACAGACTTTATTTGATATCCATCAAGTCAATAAAAAAATCCATAATATAAAAAGATTAACATGTGTCTGCCCCTTCCGGGCATTCGTGATAATAATTATTACAACTAAGGCCCAGAAGGGGCAAAAACACGTTAATCTTTTTATATTTTGGATTCTTTTATTGACTTGATAGATAAAAATTAAAGTCTGTAACTATTTTATTCCAAAGTGTGTCGGTGACGGACTTCCATTTTCTCCATGCTTATCTATGACAAGCACAGTGTATGTCCTGGCATGGACCAAGTACCCCGCTGAACTAATTGGTGTCCAGTCCTGTAGAAATGTATTTCTTTGATGATTTATACATCAGGTTCTATTTTATACATCAAATATGCTTTTAAATGGTTTGCCTTTAATCCTCTATGTATAAATTATAAATTATTTGTTCAACTTTAAGCCCTGACTATTAAACGTTCAATAACTGCCTAACCTTGTCCTCTTCTGATACAGACCATATTCCTTTCCTTCTGGTTTATCCTCCACAGTCATGTGAAAGAGGAGCTGAGGAATGAAGGGGCTCTACAAAGACCTATAATGTTCAGCATACGCACTATATTGCCAAAACTATTTGGACATGCCTTTACACACACATGAACTTTAATGGCCTCCCAGTATTAGTCCGTAGGGTTCAATATTGAGTTGGCCCCGCCCTTTGCAGCTATAACAGCTTCAACTCTTCTGGGAAGGCCGTCCACAAGGTTTAGGAGGGTGTCTATGGGAAGGTTGGACCATTCTTCCAGAAGCACATTTGTGAGGGCAGACACTGATGTCGGGGGAGGAGGCCTGGCTCGCAGTCTCCGCTCTAATCCATCCCAAAGGTGTTCTATGGGGTTGAGATCAGGACTCTGTGCAGGACAGTCAAGTTCCTCCAGCCCAAACTGGCTCCTCCATGTCTTTATGGACCTTGTTTTATGCACTGGTACGCAGTCATGTTGGAACAGGAAGGGGCCATCCCCAAACTCCTCCCACAAAGTTGGGAGTGTGAAATTGTCTAAGATGTGTTGGTATGCTGATGCCTTAAGAGTTCCCTTCACTGGAACTAGGGGGCCAAGCCCAACCCCTGAAAATCAACCCCACACCATAATCCCCCTCGACTAAACTACACTTGTCACAATGCAGTCAGGCAAGTACTGTTCTCCTGGCAACCGCCAAATCCAGACATGTCCATCGGATTGCCAGAGAAATGTGATTTGTCAGTCCAGAGAACATGTCTCCACTGCTCTAGAGTCCAGTGGCGGTGTGCTTTACACCACGGCATCCAACGCTTTGCATTGCACTTAGTGATGTAAGGCTTGGATGCAGCTGCTCGGCCATGGAAACCCATTCCATGAAGCTCTCTACGCACTGTTGTTGGGCTCATCTGAAGACCAAATGAAGTTTTTGAGGTCTTTAGCTATTGACTCTGCAGACAGTTGGCGACTTCTGCGCACTGTGCGCTTCAGCATGCGCTGACCCCGCCGCGTCATGTGACGTGGCCTACCACTTAGTGACTGAGTGGCTGTTGTTCCCAGTTGCTTCCACTTTGTTATAATCCCACTAACAGTTGAGCGTGGAATATTTAGTAGCCAGGAAATGTCACGGATGGACATATTGCACGGGTGACAGCCTATCACGGGACCACGCTTGGAGTCACTGAGCTCCTGAGAGCGACCCATTCTTTCACCAATGTTTGTAGAAGCAGTCTGCATGTCTAGGGGCTTGATTGTATACATCTGTGTCCATGGAGGGGATTGGAACACCTGAATCACATGATTGGGAGGGGATTGGAAAACCTGAATCACATGATATGGAGGGGATTGGAACACCTGAATCACATGATATGGAGGGGATGGGAACACCTGAATCACATGATTGGGAGGGCTGGCCCAATACTTTTGGCAATATAGTGTATATGGTCTTATACGTAACCTGGGTGGTAGGCTGCTCTGGTCATGACCCAAGACCCTTACCAGCTAGATATGATATTGTACACAAAGATACACAAATAATTGCAGCACAAACAGCCCCCCTGTGTAAACATTTACGTTCGCTAGTACTGTGCATATATTAATATTTTATGAAAATGTATCCAATTATGTGAAAAAACTAAAAAGGGATTTTGATTTTCACATAATTAAATAATAGAAGTGAATATCCGCACAATTTGTTGTGTGAGATATCTCAACTCCTTTAGTAAATCAGCCTCAATATCTTCATTATGAGCATTCTTCTTATAGAATAACGGCAGTCTGGCTGCAAATCTGAAAGTGGGATGTGATTTTATTTATTTATTTAGTTATTTATTTATTATATAGTGGAATAAATGTTTGTCTAATGTTGCTGTTATACACAAAAGTTACTTTAGAATTCCTAAAACAAAGAAACTTTTTCTATCTGAGACTAAAAATGAACACATCATGTTTTTGTATTTTTTGCTTCTTGTTATTTTAATAATGACTATATTGTGTTACAGTGGGGCCACTATCAACATCGCTGGAACAGCAAATTTCACAATTACGATGGGTCTGTTCCAGGATTCCGGTTACACCACCACATATACTGACTCCGAGGTGTGGCTGGACTCCTCCTCCATGCTATATGTTGGTGTCATTGTAACCGGAGCTACGGCTTCATCGCCATTTGTGCTCGTCATGAAAAACTGCTACGCCTCTCCAACAGCCGACAGCTCCTACGGCCCCCGATATGATATCCTGATAAACCAGTAAGTTCATTACATGTGTTGTATATTATTGGTATCAAGCTATAGTAAGCTTTGTCATTTTATCCTTTTTCCAGCATTGCCAAATAAATACAGAACACCCAATCAGATCTGTAAGTAGGAAAATCTGAATATTCCATTGCAGGATTGGACAAACCCCAGGAAAACCCATATTCCTCAGATATAGCCGAGTGATGAGGATCACAGGAGCCCCGTCATTTTATTGGGGATATGGTTGGATGCTTCTCCCTGCCCTTCACTTGATTTATGTGATAGCAATACTTGGGGTGACAATATACAGAGGAACAGTTGGTTTTCCTGTTGGGTAGATGAAGTGTTGAAGAATGACAGTGAAGGAACAGTGGAGTGTAGGTACGGGTGGGAAATGTTACCAAACTTTACTTATGAAAGTAGTAGTTTCAGTCTGACTGGAGTTTGCAAAATGTGTTCTTTAGATTTGACTCGCGGCACTACAAGGCAAAGTCTAATCAAAGATTATGAGGAATATAAAGCTTCCTGGATAAGCCAGAAGATTTAAAAGGAACTGATGTGGGTAGTGGGGAGACCTTTCTAAGAGACTCTCCTGAAAGCACTGTAGATTTTTAAGAATTTTTATGATAATCTTGGCAAGGGACTGGCATGCTTACCCATCCTTCACCCATGGGGAGTACAGAGCTGAATGCCGGGGGTGCTGGGCTTCTATATGTTGTGTGTGAGTTTGGAGGAGGACATGCTGTTGAAAAGAAAGAAACTCACAAACAACAGATACAAACCCAGAACAGAAGACATTCAGCTTTGTACCCTCCATGGGTGATGGGTGGGGAAGTATGCAAACCCCTTACAAGATGAAAATCAAAATCCTTAAAATCTAAAGTACTTTAATGTTCAATAGGTTTTTATTAAGAGTTTTAAGATACATACATCACAAATACAAAGGATCCACAATTGGAGCAAGTGATGGTAACACACATAGGCTGGTAATAGGATCTGCAATACACTTGTACAAGAAAGGAGCATTGAGGCACCTTAACCACTTAAGGATCACCCTATAGCAGATAAACTGCTACAGAGCAGCCCTCCTGTGCAAAACCACATACATATACATGATTCCACATGTCTGCCTAGGGGGCGCACACGAGTGCCGCCGGTGTACCACTTTGGCTGTGAGTACTCACAGAAGAAACTGATCTGTGAGTTCCGTACAGCGAATGTCCACTGGCACCAGCCAACTATTGGGCGGAGAAATAGATCAGAGCTCTGCCAATGTAAACAAGGCAGAGCTCTGTTCTGACAGAGGGGAAGTGATGGATCCTGTGTCCATGCAAAGCAGGGAATAAGATCAATCACTTCCCTTAGTAAAAGCAGCACACAGTTTACACTGAAACACTAGCTAGGCACACAGTTAACTCTTTGATCGCCTTAGATGTTTAGCACCTTCCTCACCGGTGTCACTACTACAGTGTCAGTCTATCTTTTCAGCACTGATCACTGTATCCGTGTCACTGGTTCCCACAAGGTGTCAGTTAGTGTCCGATTGTCTGATGCAATATTGCATGACTAATGCACCATAGATAGGCTTGTCCACTCCTACTTCCACCATTACCTATCCATACCCCTCCACACCCCCCTTAACCAACTAAACTTTACAAAAAACATGACACCATTTGGAGTAAATGGCCAACATGGCCTTTTAGTAACAACTTCACATTTTAACATACATCAACCGTTCCTTAACGGAAAACCAAAGAATTGTTGTTGGTCTTCAAAGGCACCCACAAACGATCCAAAATGCACCTGCGGACAACCCTATACACTAGGCCTCCAGCCGCAACCAACCAGCTCGGAGACAACCATACCGTCCGCAGTGCAGCACCACCACCTTCCAGTTAAACCTTGGTTAACTGGGAATATCCACCGGGCCCCTCATACCACGGATGGCATCCCACACCAATGTATTACCTTCCAAGATGAGAACCGCCTCCAAAGACCAACAACCGCCCAAGAACCAACGGAAAAACCCCCCTGACAACTGGTGTCCATTTTGTTCTTGTGGTCGTGTTATGTTTCGCAGTCTAACTCACCTGCCCCCGGACAAGACCCTATACCTAACCAAAAACAGGGAGGGCGAGAGGGAAGCTCTGGTCCTCGCCACGTCCTGCTCCACTGACTCCCCTTCCGCAGAACCCCCCACCCTAAGGTACCACAGACCCCTCCTACACTCCACATCTGCCAATAATATAATTCCCAATCAATTCCCCACCCCCTGGAGCTAAATTTAACCCCTTCCGTTCCCTACACCACTCTGGGCCTAGTCATGTATGCCCTGCGCTATTTCCATTCTTCCCTATTCGCTACGGGCATTTCTGTCCTTCTATAAGTCACTGATCACTTGCTATTATAAAAAAATTACAAATAAACATTCCAGTCTATATCCCATAGTTTGTAGACATAACTTTTGTGCAAACCAATCAATATACGCTTATTGGCATTTTTTTCCACAATTATGTAGCAGAATACATTCTGGCCTAAATTTATGAAGAAATTAGATTTTTTTAATGTTTTTATTGGACATGTTTTATAGCAGAAATTTTAAAAAATATATATTTTTAAACTGTCTTTTCTTGTTTATAACGCAAAAAAAAAATGCACAGTGGTGATCAAAGAATACCAAAAGAAAGCTCTATTTGTGGGCAAAATGACATCAATTTTATTTGGGTATAGCTTTGCATGACCGCGCAATTGTCATGTAAAGTAACACAGTGCTGTATATAAAATATGGCCCGGTCATAAATCTTTCGGAGGGCAAGCGGATAACACTGGCTGCCATTACTTGTATGAAAAAAAAAAATTTAAATTCCAGTCTATATCCCATAGTTTGTAGACATTATAACTTTTGTGCAAACCAATCAATATACGCTTGTTCACATTTTATTACCACAATTATGCAGCAGAATACATTCTGGCCTAAATTTATTAAGAACAATGTTTTTTATTAGATATGTTTTATAGCAGAAATTTTAAAAATATATATTTTTTTAAACTGTGTTTTTTTTTATTATAACGCAAAAACAACAACAACAAAAAAACCGTAGTGGTGATCAAAGAATACCAAAAGAAAGCGCTACTTGTGGGCAAAATGACTTCAATTTTATTTGGGTATAGCTTTGCATGACCGCGCAATTGTCTTGTAAAGTAACGCAGTGCTGTATATAAAAAAATGGCCCGGTCATAAATCTTTCGGAGGGCAGGTGGTTAACACTGGCTGCATGATTTTGTTAAAGTCTCTTTACTTTTTTCAAGTTGTTTTTTTGTATTTGTGTCTAAATCTCAAGGTAATAAAAAAGGGAAAGGACAGGTTGGAAATGATTTTGTCTTTTTTACATAATGAATGGGCCTCCTGTTTGCTCACCAAACTGATTCTAGATTTTACCTGTCAAGCATTGGTGTCAGAATCTAATCAATGGTGGAAAAAACCCCAAAATGACCTTTCAGATCAGGAAAACTGTTACAGGAAAGAGAATATTAATGAATGGAAATAACTCACCTTTATAGCTTGATATGGCTGAAAATATTCTGATCCTTGTCTGATGATATCACTTTTAGATGTCCCAACAAGAATGACCCAACACTCTCCATGGCGGAAAATGGAGTGTCCCTTAAAGGTCGCTTTTCACTTCAAGTGTTTAAATTCCTGGCAGGATTCAGTCAGATTTACTTACACTGTCAGGTCGGCTTGTGTGACACCTCCAACTCCTACTGCGCAGCTGTGAGTATTGATTGGTAATGTACATTTCTGTATTCTAAAGTTGGGAATTCAAAAAATAGATGAATTCCAAGTCAAAACTGATACGTGTGAAATGTTTCTCTTGAAAAGGAATTTTGCTAATCTGTTTGGCTAATCTTGTGGTTTAGGAACCCCTGCCACACTGCACAGCCAGAAATATAACTCCACTGTTTCCTGTTTCAGTAACTTTCTATGTCACCTGCCTGCTAATTGGACAATGAGTTATCATAGAGATGATGATGGTTGATTATCTAATGAGCAGGCTAGAGATAGAGATGGGAGCAGGAGCCTGAAATCTGAAGAAGAAAGTAGGAGCGGCGCCCTCTATAGGTGTAGTGTGGTAGAAGGGTGGGAATCACAAATCAGACTGGAAAGGATTTAAATGTTATTTTGTCGGGTTAAAGATTTTACTATACTGATAGGCTAATTGGGCTCCTTGTAAAGCGGAACTCTACTTACCTGTTCTCCAGTGTTGTGTTCCCCCAGAGCTCCCCACTGGGCACTGACATCATCAGCCTGGTGGTCTTTGGGTATCAATCCAGGAATGATGTAATTGGCTGGCCCAAGATGTTGTGACTCCCACACATGCGTGCACAGCTCAGTGTATAGAGAGGACAGGCAGGCAAGGGAAGTGTAATGCAGAGACATTGTATCTATATTCTGCATGAAAGATCCTGCCCGTCCTCAATGTTTTATTTTTTAAATTTAGATTGTAATGGTTCACATATTAACAAAATAAATAAATAACAAACAAATCGTACTTACCTGCCCTGTGCAATGGTTGTGCACAGAGCAGCCCCGATTCCCCTCTTCTCGGGTCCCCCACCAGTGCTTCTGGCCCCTGCCTGCCCTGGAGGCATTCAAGCATGCTCGCTCCCGCTCCACCTCTGTGTACCTATAAGACACAGAGAGCGTGTCTCCGCCCCGCCTCCCACTCTCTCCTCACTGGCTAAGATTGAAAGAAGCGGAAGCCAATGTCTCCCGCTGCTGTGTCTCAGCCAATGAAGAGGGAGAGACCTAAGAGATCCGATGCTCTCATGCACAGTGCTGGATCACAATGGGGGGGAGGGGAAGACTTAAGGTTTTTTACCTTCATGCCTATAATGCAAAAACTTTCTGCCTTTACAACACTTTATGTTCCATTTTAAACTGTGAGTGTTGTATGTCTAATGAGGCAGGAATATTAGAGTGCAAGCTCCTCTGGTGCAGCGGATTGGCTTAGAGCTCCTTGTCCAGCATTACAGAATGTGTGACGGCTTTATGTAATAATATTAATATTAAAATACCACCACTACTACTACTACTACCACTACTACCACTACTACTACTACTACTACTACTATCACTACTACTACTACTACTATCACTACTACTACTGCTACTACTACTACTACTATCTCTACTACTACTACTACTACTACTACCACTACTACTACCACCACTACTACTACCACTACTACTACTATCACTACTACTACTACTACTATCACTACTACTACTACTACTACTACTACTACTATCTCTACTACTACTACTACTACTACTACCACTACTACTATCACTACTACTACTACTATCACTACTACTACTACCACTACTACTACTACTATCTCTACTACTACTACCACTACTACTACCACCACTACTACTACTACTACTACTACTACTACTACTACTACTACTATCTCTACTACTACTACCACTACTACTACCACCACTACTACTACTACTACTACTACTACTACTACTACTACTACTACCACCACTACTGCTACTACTACCAACACTACTACTACTACCACTGCTACTACTACTACTACCAACACTACTACTACTATAATAATAATAATAATGTGTGACTGTGGTTGGTCAGTTGGATTAAGTTCTTTTGTTGGTTTGTCTTTATGTGGCAAATATTATCAGTTTCTTTGATAAACTAATGAAAAACAATGTTAGGAAAGGGAAATCTCAACTGAAAATTCAATTAAAATGAATATTTATAAAAAATAATATATATATATATATATATATAAGACAATGGCGCATACATTTACAATTAATTTTAAATTTCTTGGAATGTTTATTAGATGACAGTTTGATCATTTTTGTATCATATAATAGTTCATGTCTTCATAATAAGTCGGCATGTTATGTATTTATTACAATTGAAAGTATTTCCTATTTGTAAACATGAATTGATAATAATGATATTTATTGCATTAATTTGTTCCCCTTAAAAATATTCTTGAACAATATACATAATTAACTGATATTTCCAATAAGATGAGGAGTTTTATTTGCAGTATAAACATGTTGTCATTTATATAACACCCGGGGCTCTTTGGGAAGATCTGATAATACATTAAGAATTGTTCTCATTCCTGGGATGTAGAAACCCTCAGAATTTGACAATACATGTTTGTGACATCTCTATTATTGTTTCTGGGTTAGAATTTGATGACTCTTTTTTGGGGTTTTAGAGTTGTCCGGCTATGAGATCTTCTTCGGTTGGCAATGATAATGTGAAAAATATAACTATTGGACCCATATACCAGAAAGGTAAGATTTATTTTTATAAAGACTGTTTTTGGAAATATGTGATGTCTCCTATACTGTACATGTGACTGTCAATATCTACTTCTAGTTCACAAAACATTTGTATGACAATGCTTAGCATGGGAAGGTGTTAGTGGTATGGTACAGGACACGGGATCTTTAGTTGTTGCACTGGGTATTATGCATCTGCCTTCAGGTGATTGGACGCCGGTAAAAAAGAGAAGTCTACAGGGACATCCCCCTATATAAGACCTCCCACTCCCAGAGAGCCTCAGTTGTTTGCTAGTGTTAGCTTAGCGAAGTTTCCTTTTCCTATGAAGCTTTTCTTACTCTGTTGATTCCAATTATATTCATTGCGGAACCATAGTCACTGCGACTCTTGTGCAGCAAGGGCGGTTGGATTATCTTGCTGTTGTCCAGCAGCTCCTCTGCACACATCACTTTACAGTTGGAATACAGGGGCGGACTGACAACTCATGGGGCCCCCGATCAATAGGGGATCATTGGGCCCCTGTGTCCTTGCCCAAACTCAAAAAAGCCTATGAAAAAGGTACCAGGGGCATCTCATGGGGCCCCCTACTGACACCGGGCCCTGGGGCAGTGCCCGATTTTCCAATTGGTCAGTCCACCCCTAGTTGGAAACCAAATGAAGGAATTTTTCTCATTCTGGATCTAAAGACTCTCAATGCGTTCAGAGGTTCTGCATGGGTTCTGCCAGGCCAGTAATTGCCTCCTTGCTTCTGATTTTTTTGCTTCAGTAGACATTTGGGAAGCCTACTTGTACATCTCCATCTATCCTCCACATCAATGCTATCTGAGTTCTGCAATGGACGATCAGCATCACCTCTTTGTCTCTCATCACTTTGGCTTGTCCTTGGTACCTTCGGGTTTTCACAAAGGTGCTTGCCCCAGTCTGAGCTCTGCTCTGTGTTCTGGGGATTCATGTTGTGGGATTCCTGGATGATCTCCCGGTTAAGGATCAGTCCTCCCTATCCCTGTCAGCTAACATCCAGTGGATTCTGCAGATTCTGCAAAGCTTTGGTTTAATCCTCAGCCTATGAAAGTCATTGCTGGAACCTTCTCACAAACTAGAGTGCTTTGACCTGTTATACATGATCCAGTCCAGGATTTTCCTACCCTTGGACCAACTCCTGTCTCACTTTGTGGCTGCATGATTTTTTGGGGGTGGAAGGATGGCCTCTTTGAAGCATTGCCATACGTCTACTTTCTCTCCAGTCTGTTGTAACTCACCATTTTGTCAGCATCTGACCCCAAGGCCAGACTATCACTGGCGTTTGGGGTTTTGAACTTAGTGCTGGAGTCAAGGAAGTCATTTCACTAAAAAGATGTATAATGGGAAGCAGGCTTGATTTTCTCATGGATAGAACTGTATATTCTGGCCCTATACACAGCCAAATCCCTGGAGTGGAGAGCTGGCAAGTGAACATGCTCAGTCTTCATAAAATTCTGTCTTGCTTGGTGCAAGTTAAGGAAATGTCTCCTTAGAAATACTCCAAGGGACTCATCCTGCCTTTCTGTCAGTCACTCTGGTCTGCATCAGCACATGGCTTTGAGCAGTAATAAAGGGGAAATGTCAGCCTTGGCTGTATTGTTTCATAGACCATTGGCTTCTCATTCACTATTTAAGGCTTTTGTACAAGTTGTCTCACTCACCTTTCACTTTGCACACTTCACTGTTCTCCATGGGGTCTTCATCTGGTTCTTTAAGCTCTTTAGAAGCTGCCCTTTGAATCTATCAGGGATATTCCCTTGTCTGACTTAATTTGCCAGGTGGCCATTTTTGTTACTATCACCTCTACGTGGAAGGTCTCTGAGATAGCAGCCTTAGCCTGTGAGGAGCCCTTCCAACTGTTGTACAAGGACAAGATTTTCTCAAAGCCTCCTTCCTCCTTGAGGTGGTTTCTTCCCTACATCTCCTCCAGTACATTGTCATTTCTTCCTTATGACCTGCACTGACATTTCTCTCCACTGACTTGACATAATACTCACTATGAAAGTTTGTCTCTTAGTTGGTGCCACTTTTATGCAATTGGATCCCCTTTTTGTGCTTCCTGAGGGCTCCCAAAGGGGAATTTCTGCTTCAGATTCCACCATTGCTAAGTGGATTACCTGAGTTCATGGTCTAAATGATAGGGTTCCTCCCTTCTCTTTTAAAACAAACTCTACCAAACCTGTTAGTGCTTCATGGACTTTTCAGCATCAGCCATTTGGTCTTCCATTCACATGTTTGTAAAGATTTACCAGGTGGACATTAAGGCCTCCTCTAATGGTGATTTCAGCCATAGGTGCTACAAGCAGCTCTCTGACTCTGTGGATAAAATAAAAGATGTGGCACTCCCAAACCCACAAATATAAATGTTGCAAATGGAGAAAGGAAGACTGAAAAGGATATAATAATGAAGTGTATATAAAAAATTCAATAAACATGCACAGAGCTGGAGGACCTGACTTGTACATTATGGACCAAGAAGAAATTGAAAAAAATCTGGTCTCTTGATTGCTTGCTACAAAACTGAAACTATCTTGGAGTGGGAGGAGTTACAAAGGAGGATGACACTGCATACACCCCTTTTTTGTTCAATCACCTGGAAGTAGCTGCATAATAGTCAATGTAATTAATAGGGATCCTGTATTTCAAATTTCACACCAAGAAAAATATTTTACTGGTATGTAAAAAATATTATGAATTTCCCTTCTCTTGTAATTTTGAGAAGCAGAATATTCTGGCATTTTTCTCACTTTACAACACTTCTTTAAAAGTGTTTTCAAAAGCAAAAAGCAGCGGTTTTGCTAATAGTTCAATGGAGAATCTGCTGAAATGTTTGGTAGAGTGTTTTTTACACTTTTTCCCATGTTTTGCATTTTTATTCTGCCCAGCAATAAAAAAAATTCCATGATTAGAAAAAAAAATAGCTGAACAAAACACAAAAACACATCAAAAACATGTAAAAAATGCGTGTAGAAAAACGCAAACCAAACTGCGAAAAGCACTGAAAAATGGATAACAAGCAAACTGCATAGGTGTGAACTCAGCCTAAAAGTTGAAAATAGAATTACTTCTACATCAGTTAAAAACTGATGTAGAAGTAATGATGCGCTATTCTGTTTTTTTTCTTTTATATCTATTTCTTTATTTGTAACAAATTGGATATAATACCCAGGCTTCATTTCAGTAGCTGATATCTCATAAAGTAATTGATAAAAAAAATATATATTTTAGAAGTACAATAAACCTTTTCTAAAAATCCATGAAAAGTTAAGGTAAAAATGTTAATAATACAAAATTAAATTAAGTTAATAATACAAATTTCATTAATAATATTTGTATCTTTATTTTACTTTCAGCTGCTGAGGTGTCTGTTGGAGGTGAGCTTGAGTTTTTTTTATAATCAGCTGCAATTTTATCAAGTGCATTATACATATAAAAGAAGTATAGAATTAAGTAGAAGTCTTATCACTGGTTGCTGGTAAACGTATTTGGCTGTATAACTTAAGGAATTAATTTTATCCATGTGGAGAGCACCTGTGCTGATTTTTTGGTATCCAATCAGAATAAGGGGGATTGGAGAAACAAAATTTAGAAATATAGAAACATAGAAATGTGACAGCAGAAAAAGACTAAGTGGTCCATCGAGTCTGTCTGTTTTGTGTGTGTGTTTTTTTTTTTTTTTTTGGGAGGGGGGGGTGTTTTATTTGTGGTTTTTTTTTTTTTTTGTAAGCTTTTCCTAACTATGATTGTTTAATAGAAGTTAATCTGAATTTGTCTTGATATTAATAATTCCCAGCACAGCTGATTTGATATATATATATATAGTATATTACTGAACAAATGTGATAAGTAAAATAGTTTTGCTATAAAAAAAATCTGATTTGTGTTTATATCTTTTATTTCCAGCTGCTCTGTCTTCTGATGGAGGTAAGAAGGGAAATTATATATTATAATCAATTGCATTTTAGTCATAGTGGATCACATTTGGTTGGCTGGTGGAGTAACTCATTGGGATAAAAAGGTCTAAATAAGAGTCCCTATTCCAGGGAAGGTGTGTTACTTTCAAACATTCAGTGAAGTTAGGTGGGATTTCAGAAATGTGGAGGTCTTCCTCTGTATAGAGGGATCGGGGTTGTCCCTCCTATGAGACAAAGTAAGAGTCTTAGAATAACTATAATATAAATTCCGCACCTATAGAAAATACAACGTGCTGATTGGTAAGTACTGATATTGGACACCTTTTTCTTTCCTGATAAGGAAGGTGGAGATACTACAGAGATATTCCAGAGGTGGAGCGCTGTTTGCTGTAAACAAATATACTCTCGGTAAAAAAATAATAAATGTAAATCCACACTGGTGAAAAAGTATTATTTGAGTAACAAATAAATATCTTGTGCTCACAGTATAAATAATTACACAAATCCTCTTCATTATCGTATTATAAAATATGTGCCTCAAAACATTCATGAGCAAATGTACTACCTGTAGAGATGCGCACAACAAAAAAATCTGTTTATTTCGGATTAATTTGGTAAGTTTAAAAATGAATTTTGTCATCATCGTTATGTTAGAATGATTCATTTTCTGAATTAATTTTGTATACTCAGATTCCTTTCATATACTCGGATTTGTTTCACATATTTGGAGTTTGTTTTGTATATCCAAATTAGTTTTGGATATTCAGATTAGTTTCATATTTTCAAATTCGGCTAGTCCAACCCACAAAGCGAAATGGAGCGAGCTGATTGGGAGATTTACATAAAAACCAATGGACTAAAATTAATTTTGGATTCATTTGTTATGTTTATTCATTATAAAAAGAAATGCAATGAGCTGATTGGACGATATCCGCAAAAAACAATGAAACTAAATTGATTTCAGATTCATTTGTTATGTTCATTTGTTACAAAGAGAAATGCAATGAGCTAACTGGATGATTTCCAAAAAAAACAAAATGGAACAAAATTTATTTGGATTCATTCATTATCTTCATTCATAATAAAGAAAATTGGAATGAGCTGATTGGACGATATCCAAAAGAACGAATGGAACTAAATGTTATATTAATTTGTTATGTTATGATTTAGAGATTCTGATGGATTCACCTCCATCCAACCCAACCACAATACGTGGGAATCATCATCTTATTTCATCTTTCCTTGCTGTACTTATTGCAATATGTTTCCATTTCAAATATGCATTTTTTATAATAATGAAAAATGGTAAATTGAAATGGAACCAGAGGAACGTATCGAAAAAAGTTAATTCTGGATCCATTAGTTATGTCGTTGCATTATTTCGGATGCTTCAAACAATAATAAAATGCCCAAACTGTAGTGTCATATCATTAGAATGAAACAAATGAATACAAATTAATTCATTGTTTTGGTATAATTTCATTCAGATTTGTTGGAATTCATTCCTATTGTGATTCAGAAATTAGTATACATCCAAATCTCTGAATAACAAAAACTTTTTCCCGAAATATGATTCGTAATGATAAGAATCACACATGTCTAGCTCTCACATTAAAAGTGCAAACAAATAAAGTTTCTGCTGTTCTGCTTTAATATCTCCTCCTTTTCCCTACTTTCGTCCAATTCCCTGCCTTAGAGACAGTTTCCTCCACTCTCCATGCCACCGCCAAGCAAAATAAGGGAAACACAGATAATATAACACCATTTTATTTAATAAACCCCACAACATACACACATTGCATACTTACACACTGCATAGATATGTAGGCCTCATACATATAAACTGCACTGCTGGCCCCAAGATGGCCGTGTGCTCCACAGACTGGAATCCTGGGATCTCCATCCCTGAAGACATTCTTTAGATGAAATGCGTTGGGTGGGGCTATGTCCAAGACGTCACTTAAGGTCTGTGGAGCACACGACTATCTTGGATTGGGGCCAGTAGAGGATGCATACATATCTATGTAGAATTTAAGGTCACAATTTGTGTATATTGTGGTTTATGAAATAAAAGGGTGTTATATTATCTGTGTTTCCCTTGTTTTACATGGTGGTGGCATGGAGAGTGGAGGGAACTGTCTCTAGGGTGTTATTTACACCGCTGATATAGCCCTGTTGTTTAGATAGGTATATGACAACCAACAACCAAGCAATGAAAAACATACAGGAGCAGCTCTTCTTGTAACAAGATCACATGTATCTCTGTACAAAGATTCTCTAAGTGCCCATTGGGTAGGAATACCTGAGTAGCAGCAAGTCCATAGTCCTTTAAAAGCAAGAGTCCATTAAAGTGATTCTAAAGGTTCATTTTTTTTTTTAAACTAACAAACATGTCATACTTACCTGCTGTGTGTAATGGTTTTGCACAGAGAAGCCCGGATCCTCCCCTTCTTGGGTCCCCTGCTGGCTCCTCCTGTCTGTTGGGTGACCCCACAGAAAGAAGTTTGCTATGGTCACCCGCTGCTCTGTGCGTCCATTCATACACTGAGCAGTGGCTTTGCCCTCCCATCTCTCTCCTCATTGGCTGACTGGTTGTAATTGACAGCAGCAAGAGCCAATGGTTCCTGCTTGCTGTCTCAGCCAATAAGGAGGTAGAGACTCAGAACAGCCAAGGCTGTCATTCACACCGCTGAATCACAATGAGGCTCAAATAAGTTCTGAGGGGGCTGGGGGGGGGCTGCTGCACACAGAAGGTTTTTTTACCTTCATGCAGAGAATTCATGAAGATAAATAACCTTGATCCTTTAGAACCACGTTAAGGCAAAGAAACCACAAGTGGAAGCAAGAATCCTTAAAGTCCGTGTCTGGCAATAATCCATAAAGGCACAAAGTCCATAGCTGGCAGTTAAGAATTCATAAAGTCTTCAGGTTTCCAGCCCCTCAAGGAATCCCTACTGCCCCCCCCCCCATCCCCTGGAGGAGGACACAGTCCAGCAGGGTAACAGCATACATCTTGGCAGTGACTTAGGAAGAGCTCTCAGGGGCACAGAAGAGACTCTATTTATATGGGCTGACCTGCAGGGGGGGTGGACCTCAGAATTTTGGTGGGAAGACCTGGCCAGCCACATTAACCCTTTCCTCTGAGATCCATTCACCCAGCAGGTCACCCCAGGGACACAGTGCTCACATAAACATCGTAATAGTTGTAACTGAAAATTTGACCCAAATAACTGCAGAAAAGTCGGCACAGAAAAATAAAACTTTAACCATTTGTACACACCTGCACTTTCATTTGAATAGTTGTATTTGGTATACACAGACAGATGGGGGGGGTCACTGCAGAGTTCCCCGATACTTTCTTGCTGGGGGAAAATGAGTGTACAGATTGGATGACTGATATCATGTTTAGGGATATTTTTTGAAATGATCATTTTTGTTTTTTGTCTTCCAGGCACTGCTGTACCAATGGCAAAGCTTTTCATCTCCGCCATTGTTTTCCTGTTCCTATTGTACTAGCATTAGTGAGACTCATCCATGTGAATTGGTGTCAGATTTGTAGATCAGTGACACTCTACACATTGTGGAAGGGTTTTATAAACACTCAGAGCAAAGCATGATCCTCTACTGCAGACAAAGTCTTGCCAAGATGGTAAATATCGGGAGAACCACAACCATCACACTTCCTGGCATATCGATTAAATCTTATATGGCTTAAAACATGAACGCATTAATAAATGTGGGAGAATTTTGCTGACCAGCATAGCCAGAAGAAAATAAAAAATGAGAAAGTCAGGTCAAAAATTTGGAAACATCTACAAGACTAAAAACGTGTCCAAAGTGGGACATTTCAAGGAATGATTTGTATCTGGGATAAATAGGAGATATATACACATATATGGGTTGAGGGGAATCTTTTAGATGGTATTTCATGTGATCATTTTCTATACATGATTACCAAAACTAAACACTATTAGCTTGAAAAAAAAACAAATGTTATGGAAATTATTTTCAATAAGTATAATACAGATATAATAAATGGCATCTAAAAAGTTTTGTGATGGATTGTCTTTTTTTTGACAAAGGAATACCATTGGATCCTCCCAGATAACTGATGTATACTGTCTGCAAGTATAATATATACAAAATCAAAAACTAAAACGATATGGGACTTTTATGGGGTAATTAAAAGAAAGGTGAGAAGGTATAATTAAAACAATGTTTTTATTTCACGAAAATGCATTATTAAAAGGAGTAAACCATACTAACCTATAATTATATAGGAAAATGCAGCATATACACTATTTTGATCATTTTAATATTCCAAACTGGACTACCATCAATCAGACCCTTATGAAAAATTAATTGTCATATACAAATAAATCTGAAGAATTGGAGCTCGATGACTGCTTGCTGAAAGAGCTCCACTCTCCTTCTCACTCTCTGAAGCTCCACAGCTGCTCAAGGAGCATTGTCTTCAATGTCGAGCTTCTGGGACCCTTCCAGCCATGCCCAAAAGGCAAAATACCCGATCAGCTCTACCAAAGCTGACTGCTCTCAATCCCCCAATTGCAGAGTTTGGCTTGATGGTGGGGAAGCTGCTTTCAGAGACACACAGCACTCATACTCATTGGCTGAGGACACCAGCTCAGTCTTCTGCAACCCACAGCTGACCTTGGGCAGCCCACCTGACAGCCCTTCTACTAGAAGTCCTGCTAAAACAAAGAAACCCAAGCAGGGAAATGAGCCTCTTTCTTCACATAGCTTGTCCCTTCCAATGCTGCTGCTTCCTTTATTGGAGGATATCCCTGCATCTTCACAAACTGCTACTGTTACAGATCCAAAGGACATGTTCATTTCTTTGAGGAATGAAACAAAAGGTGGTGTTTCAAAGTACACTTGGGGACTGGTAATCAAATAATTCTGTTTTATTCAATTCTATTCTTTTCGAAATGTGAATTTGAATGACGGCTATATTTATTCTATTCTATTCCTTTATTTTCTATTCTTTTCTTTTGTATTCTATTTTTTTATTTTGCATTCTGTTTGTTTTATTCTATTCTTTTAAAAAATTGAATTTCAGAAAGCAGCTATCATTTTATTAAACAGAGTAGTGTTCCCCCTGCGCTTAATATGAATAAATCTATACTAAGCAGCTAGAACCTCAAACCTTTTACCTAGAGGTGAATAAACAAACTAAACAATAATATGGTGCAGCGCTATATATGCATAAATAAATTAAACCACATAAGTGAAATGATCCTCATAGGACCTACATAAAATGTGCAAAACAGTGAACAATATTGCATAAACACACAAGGTCCTAAACTTGGACCCAGTAAGTGAACTAATAAAATAAATAGTGCATGAACTCATATACTGAACCCACTCCCTAACAAGGGATCAATACCATACACCAATTGTGTACACATTGAATCCAAATGCAGGATAATAAATAAAAAAATATATATATATATAAGTGGGTTCAGTTATCATTTTATTTAGCTATCATTTAGCTATCAATTTATTCTATTCTATTCTATGCCTATACTTTCTATTCTAGTCCATTATTTTATTTTCTGTTCTATTATTTTATATTCCATTCGAAAGACATTCTACATTCTAATGCTGATACACATAGTCTTTGAAGGAAATCAGCAATAATCAGCAATATGTTCATACTTAAAATTTGTTCTCAAATTCAATTTCGTTTTCAAATTCGATTAGAATTTTGGACAAAATTTAATTTCATTATTTCGGATTCATTACTGTTGTAATTTGGATACATCCAAATCTCTGAATAAAGGAAAATCCTTCCGAATTTCTATTGAGAATAACGGAGGATGGAACTCTGAAAGAAATATTCCAGCAACCCCCAATACTGGCCTTCAGACAACCCCCCAATACTGGCCTTCAGACAACCCCCCAATACTGGCCTTCAGGCAACCCCCCAACCTCAGAAATAAACTAATCAGTAAGAAACTTCCTTCTGATGATGATGTCACAAATAATGGAAGCAAACCCTGCAATAAGAAACACTGCAAGCTGTGCAACCAAATCAATCCATCGAAAAGTGTCCGACACTCAAAAGGATCTTCAATATCTCCGGATCATACAGCTGCACCTCCAGTAATGTGGTGTATCTTATCCAGTGCAGAAAATGCAGCAAAGGATCTTATGTTGGTGAAACAGGACAGAAGGTGCAAACAAGGATGAATCTGCACAGACATACCATCCAGGAACATAAAGAAGATGACCTCTGCACACCTTTATTTTTTTTAATCTTAATAAGGATTTGAATTGCTAAATCAGAAAAAGAAATAACATCAAGGAGTTGAAATATTGTCACTAAAGGCCCAAAAACAAAAATTTTTAAAATGTAAATTGTTTTTTAAATGATCTTCTTTATCTTTCTTATTGATAAGGATGTTGATTGCCAAATTAGAAAAATAAATAACATCTCAGAGTTGAAATATTGCCAATAAAGGTCTATTTTAAATAGTGATTTTCTTCTCTATATTCCTTTAAATTATCTTAATAAGGACTTCAATTCCCAAATCAGAAAAAGAAATAACATCATGGAGTTGAAATATTGTCACTAAAGGTCTAAAAACAAAAAACAAAAAATTTAAAAAAATTTAAATTGTTTGTGAAATTCTCATTATCTTTCTTTAATTTTTTTATTATTGATAAGGATGGTACTTGACAAATCAGAAAAAGAATTAACATTTCAGAGTTGAAATATTTCCTGAAAACTAAATTATTTAAAAGTGTGATTTGTTCTTAAAATGATCTCCTCTATATTTCTTGAAATTATTTTTTATCCTAATAAGGATTTCAATTGCCAAATCAGAAAAGGAAATCGCATCATGAAGTTGAAATATTGTCACAAAGTCTCTAAAAACTAAACTATTTTAAAAATGTAAATTGTTTCTAATATTCACTTTATCTCTCTTTGAGTTTTTATTATTATTGATAAGAATGGTAAATGACAGATCAGAAAAATAAATAATATCTCAGAATCTTAATAAGGATTTTAATTGTCAAATCAGAAAAAGAAATAACATCATGGAGTTTGAATATTGTCACTAAAGGTCTAAAAACAAAACATTTAAAAAAATTTAAATTGTTTGTGAAATTCTCATTATCTTTCTTTAATTTTTTTATTATTGATAAGGATGGTACTTGACAAATCAGAAAAAGAATTAACATTTCAGAGTTGAAATATTTCCTGAAAACTAAATTATTTAAAAGTGTGATTTGTTCTTAAAATGATCTCCTCTATATTTCTTGAAATTATTTTTTATCTTAATAAGGATTTCAATTGCCAAATCAGAAAAGGAAATCGCATCATGAAGTTGAAATATTGTCACAAAGTCTCTAAAAACTAAACTATTTTAAAAATGTAAATTGTTTCTAATATTCACTTTATCTCTCTTTGAGTTTTTATTATTATTGATAAGAATGGTAAATGACAGATCAGAAGAATAAATAGCATCTCAGAGTTGAAATATTGCCACTAAAGTCCTGAAAACTAAAATATTTCCAATCGTGTTCTTTTTTTTAGAAACAATTGAGTACTGTCCATGATACTTGTTTTATTTGCACTACCATACAATTTTCAGGACAAGCTGTCCCCTTCTTCAAGGTCCAGGCAGTACTACGTCTCAAAGTTTTAGCAGAATGTTAAAAGAAACAATCTCTGAGAGAAAAAAATAAACAAAAAAATAAACAAAAATAAACAAAAAAATGAAATATTGTCACTAAAGGTCTGAAAACTAAAATATTTCCAATTGGGGGTTGTTCCTAAAATTCTCTTTTTTTTCTTTCTTTGAATTTTTTTATCTTAATATGGATATTAATTGACAAATTATAAAAAAAAAATCATTTTTCAAATATTGCCAATAAAGGCCTGAAAACCAAAATCTTTAAATCTATTATTTGTCTTTAAAATTCTCTTCTCTCTATATATATATTTTTTATCTTAATAAGGATTTTAATTGACAAATCAGAAAAAGAAATAACATCATGAGGCTGAAATATTGTCACTAAAGGCCTAAAAACTAAAATATTGTAAAATTGTAAATTGATATTAAAATTCTTTTCATTATCTTTCTTTGAATTTTTATTATTATTTTTAAGGTTGGTAATTTACAAATCAGAAAAAGAAATGACATCTCAGAGTTGAAATATTGTCACTAAAGGTCTGAAAACTAAAATATTTCCAATTGGGGGTTGTTCCTAAAATTCTCTTCTTTTTCTTTCTTTGAATTTTTTTATCTTAATATGGATATTAATTAACAAATCATAAAAAAAAATCATTTTTCAAATATGGCCAATAAAGGCCTGAAAACCAAAATCTTTAAATCTATTATTTGTTTTTAAAATTCTCTTCTCTCTCTATCTATATATATATTTTTTTATCTTAATAAGGATTTTAATTGACAAATCAGAAAAAGAAATAACATCATGGAGGTTGAAATATTGTCACTAAAGGCCTAAAAACTAAAATATTTAAAAAATGTAAATTGTTTCTAAAATTCACTTTATCTCTCCTTGAGTTTTTATTAGTATTGATAAGAATAAAAAACTAAATTTTTTTAAAATGTAAAGTGTTCTTAAAATGTTCTTCTTTATCTTTCTATGAATTTGTATTATTATTGATAGAGTTGGTACGTTACAAATCAGAAAAAACGAATAACATCTCAGAGTTGAAATACTGTCACTAAAGGCCTAATAACGAAAATATTTTACAATCATATTGTGAAGTGAAAAAATGCTGCGCTACATGAAACAATGGCACAATCCTCATATAACAAAAAACAAAAAAGTGAAAAATAAAAAAAAATAGATATATAGAAGATAAAAAAATGGAATAAATTATTAATATTGAAATAATAATATAAAAAAAAAAAAAAAAAAAAAAATATATATATATATATATACACACATTAACAATATATATACATATATGAACATACATCCTCCACCATATATCTGCTCACCTCACGCAGTGTGACCGCACATTATACAATGTTACGGTCTAACGGCACTTTTGGTCTCATATGGACTCAGAAGATCAGCTTGCTGAATGAAGACTCCAAAGTGAGCTCCCTCCTGATAAACATCTTTGTATCAGCTAGAGTTGAAATATTGCCACTAAAGGTCTAATAACTAAAATATTTAAAAATGTAAATTGTTCTTAAAATTCTCTTCATTATCTTTCTTTGAATTTGTATTATTATTGATAAGGTTGGTAAGTTACAAATCAGAAAAAGAAATAACATCTCAGAGTTGAAATATTGTCACTAAAGGCCTGAAAACTGAAATATACTATATCCACTCTCCCCGGACCCCGCATTCACTATATCGGCTCTCCCCGGACCCCGCATTCACTATATCGGCTCTCCCCGGACCCCGCATTCACTATATCCGCTCTCCCCGGACCCTGCATTCACTATATCCGCTCTCCCCGGACCCCGCATTCACTATATCCGCCCTCCCCGGAACCCGCATTCTCTATATCCGCTCTCCCCGGACCCCGCATTCACTATATCCGCTCTCCCCGGACCCCGCATTCACTATATCCGCTCTCCCCGGACCCCGCATTCACTATATCCGCTCTTCCCGGACCCCGCATTCACTATATCCGCTCTCCCCGGACCCCGCATTCACTATATCCGCTCTCCCCGGACCCCGCATTCACTATATCCGCTCTCCCCGGACCCCGCATTCACTATATCCGCTCTCCCCGGACCCCGCATTCACTATATCCGCCCTCCCCGGACCCCGCATTCTCTATATCCGCTCTCCCCGGACCCCGCATTCACTATATCCGCTCTCCCCGGACCCCGCATTCACTATATCCGCTCTCCCCGGACCCCGCATTCACTATATCCGCTCTCCCCGGACCCCGCATTCACTATATCTGCTCTCCCCGGACCCCGCATTCACTATATCCGCTCTCCCCAGACCCCGCATTTACTATATCCCCTCTCCCCGGACCCCGCATTCACTATATCCACTCTCCCCGGACCCCGCATTCACTATATCTGCTCTCCCCGGACCCCGCATTCACTATATCCGCTCTCCCCGGACCCCGCATTCACTATATCCGCTCTTCACGGATCCCCCATTCACTATATCCGCTCTCCCCGGACACTGCATTCACTATATCTGCTCTCCCAGGACCCCGCATTCACTATATTCGCTCTCCCCGGACCCTGCATTCACTATATCCGCTCTCCCCGGACCTCGCATTCACTATATCCGCTTTCCCCGGACCCCGCATTCACTATATCCGCTCTCCCCGGACCCTGCATTCACTATATCCGCTCTCCCCGGACCCTGCATTCACTATATCCGCTCTCCCCGGACCCCGCATTCACTATATCCGCTCTCCCCGGACCCTGCATTCACTATATCTGGTCTCCCAGGACCCCGCATTCACTATATTCGCTCTCCCCGGACCCTGCATTCACTATATCCGCTCTCGCCGGACCCCGCATTCACTATATCCACTCTCCCCGGACCCCGCATTCACTATATCTGCTCTCCCTGGACCCCGCATTCACTATATCCGCTCTCCCCGGACCCCGCATTCACTATGTCTGCTCTCCCCGGACCCCGCATTCACTATATCTGCTCTCCCTGGACCCCGCATTCACTATATCCGCTCTCCCTGGACCCCGCATTAAATATATCCGCTCCCCCCGGACCCCGCATTCACTATATCCACTCTCCCCGGACCCCGCATTCACTATATCCGCTCTCCCCGGATCCAGCATTCACTATATCCGCTCTCCCCAGACCCTGCATTTACTATATCCACTCTCCCCGGACCCCGCATTCACTATATCCACTCTCCCCGGACCCCGCATTCACTATATCCGCTCTCCCCAGACCCTGCATTTACTATATCCACTCTCCCCGGACCCCGCATTCACTATATCCGCTGTCCCTGGACCCCGCATTCACTATATCTGTTCTCCCCAGACCCGGCATTCACTATATCCTCTCTCCCCGGACCCTGCATGCACTATATCCTCTCTCCCCGGACCCTGCATGCACTATATCTGGTCTCCCCAGACCCCGCATTCACTCTATCCACTCTCCCCGGACCCTGCATTCACTATATCTGGTCTCCCCGGACTCTGCATCCACTATATCCTCACTCCCTGGACCCCCGCATTCACTATATCTGCTCTCCCAGGACCCCGCATTCACTATATTCGCTCTCCCCGGACCCCGCATTCACTATATCCGCTCTCCCCGGACCCCGCATTCACTATATGATCTCTCCCCGGACCCCGCATTCACTATATCCGCTCTCCCCGGACCCCGCATTCACTATATCCGCTCTCCCCGGATCCCCCATTCACTATATCCGCTCTCCCCGGACCCAGCATTCACTATATGATCTCTCCCCGGACCCCGCATTCACTATATCCGCTCTCCCCGGACCCCGCATTCACTATATCCGCTCTCCCCGGATCCCCCATTCACTATATCCGCTCTCCCCGGACCCAGCATTCACTATATGATCTCTCCCTGGACCCCGCATTCACTATATCCGCTCTCCCCGGACCCCGCATTCACTATATCCGCTCTCCCCGGACCCCGCATTCACTATATCCACTCTCCCCGGACCCTGCATTCACTATATCCACTTTCCCCAGACCCCGCATTCACTATATCTGCTCTCCCAGGACCCTGCATTCACTATATCCACTCTCCCCAGACCCCGCATTCACTATATCCACTCTCCCCAGACCCCGCATTTACTATATCCGCTCTCCCCGGACACTGCATTCACTATATCCACTCTCCCCAGACCCCGCATTCACTATATCTGCTCTCCCAGGACCCTGCATTCACTATATCTGCTCTCCCAGGACCCTGCATTCACTATATCTGGTCTCCCCGGACCTCGCATTCACTATATCCGCTCTCCCCAGACCCCGCATTCACTATATCTACTCTCCCAGGACCCCGCATTCACTATATCTGGTCTCCCACAGCACACAGAATATGGAAATGCAATTATTTTAGTAAATATAAACTGCTAAATACCTTTTCTCACCAGCAGTATATAGCAGTCTTGTGACTTCTATCAGTGTCCAGCAGAGCACTGGTTAATGCTTGTAGGAGGAGTTTTCATTCCCCTCTAACTGTCCTATGATACTGCAGGACCCCTGACCCTCTGTCTGGACAGTGCTGATTGGCCTTGTTCTGATCACATGCATCCTCCTAAAGAAAAAAAAAAACCTCTCTAGCCATACACACCAAACTGAGCATGCACAGAGTGATTCCTGGAGCTTTGTACTATCAGCAGATGGATTGGGGACAGTAGAAGAAGAAGAGAAGACAGGATCAAACAGCCTTTTTACACAATGCAGATAATTAACCCCTTATGTTCCACAGTGAGTATAACAAGCATGCTTTACTGCATCTACAGACTGATTGTACTGTTGTGGGTTTAGTAACACTTTAATGTGATGTTTTATTTTATCTCCTTGCAGCATGAAATAAACACATTAAAATTAAAAGAAAAGTGTAATATACTAAAGCCAGCCATCCATGGATGGAATCTCAGCTGGACTGGCCAAGATTTGACCCATCTATGGGCAGGCTGGTTGTATCCAAGTTGATCCATTGATTGACTTCATTACAGCCAGCCTGTTGGATTTTGCACATGCGATTTTGGCCAGTGGCTATAGCCTCTGGTGAGCAGCAGTGAGTCTTGTGTCCTGCCGGCCAGGAAAGCTCCCCACCAGCAGAACACAATATATAAATTGGACTACATCTAAGAAACCAAAGCTGAGGCAGTCTAGCCAATGCAGTTTTCTGAATGAGCGCCCAAAATATCCCCAAGAAGAGGTCTCAAAAGGAAGGCACCAGGAGAAAAACAAATATTGGGCTGTGTTAGGTGTGAATATCCAGGGAGCTCATCTTCTATTTTCATTGCCTATCTGGTGCTAAAATATTAATATATTGAAGATCTATTCAAAGAGCTAAACTGTGAAGAAAAGGTGACATAATGGTCATACTTCGCTTACAATACAGAAAAGGTAATTTACTGAAAATATTTAACTTATTTACCTCGAAGTCTCAAGGAGTGTTCGGTTATTTTGTTAATAATGCTTCGGGCGACAACAAAAACATTTTTTTGAGTAGCAAACATGGCAAAGTATAAGGAAGTCAACATGTAATATGATAAGGAATGCACCGAGAGGCATTGTTGTGTTCTTCCCTTTTGAGGGGCAACAAAGCAGACATTGTACTTGTGAATAGAGATGAGCTAATCGAACTTGGCGAAGTGGAATTCGTTTCGAATATTAGGAAAAATTCGATTCGCACCGAATCCGAAAATTAGCAAACTTCGGATGCACGAATCGAATTTTTCCCGATCGGCCGATTTTCATCCCTTCTACAGCCAGCAAAAAGTGTCCCTGAAGAGAGCTCCGCTATTTCTGACAGTTCTCTGAGAAGTTCCTTCACATTTACAGCGGTTGAAACATTGTATCTATTTGTTTCCATTTAGGATACAGATGTTTTTATTCGGAAACAAATAGATACAATGTTTCAACCGCTGTAAATGTGAAGGAACTGTCAGAGAACTGTCAGAAATAGCGGAGCTCTCTGCAGATACACTTTTTGCTGTACTGGAATTCTTCTTTTTTTCATTCTTCTTCTTCTTTTCATTCTTCTTCTTTTCATTCTTCTTCTTCTTCTTCTTTTCATTCTTTTTCTTCTTTTCATTCTTCTTTTCATTCTTCTTCTCCTTCTTCTTCTTCTCCTTCTTCTTCTTCTTTTCATTCTTCTTCTTCTTTTCATTCTTCTTCTTCTTCTTTTCATTCTTCTTCTTCTTCTTTTTATTCTTCTTTTCATTCTTCTTCTTTTCATTCTTCTCATTCTTCTTTTCATTCTTCTTCTGATTCTTCTTTTCATTCTTCTTCTTCTTCTTTTCATTCTTCTTCTTCTTCTTTTCATTCTTCTTTTCATTCTTCTTCTTCTTCTTTTCATTCTTCTTCTCATTCTTCTTTTCATTCTTCTTCTTCATTCTTTTCATTCTTCTTTTCATTCTTCTCATTCTTCTTTTCATTCTTCTTTTCATTCTTCTTCTCATTCTTCTTTTCATTCTTCTTCTTCTTTTCATTCTTCTTCTTCTTCTTCTTTTCATTCTTCTTCTTCTTCTTTTCATTCTTCTTCTTCTTCTTCATCTTCTTCGTCGTGCCCCGTGACTGCCAAAATGAGTGAAGTGTGCGGTGATTCTAAGATCGACGGCACTCATCTGCATGTCATACTGACTGACAGTATTATTTCTCTTCCCCAGCAGACTCCAAGGGCATTTAAATTAAAGGTACAGTGTTCTGCACTAATATAAAGGCTCTCTGAAGCCTAGAAACACCCTTTTAATAAGTTAAATTCGCAGCAAATAAATTTGCATCGAATCGAATTTATTCCGCAAATTCGGCGAATCAGCCGAATCAAATTTTTGAATAATTCGCTCATCTCTACTTGTGAAAGAATAATTGTTGGGAGAAATTTGTGTTCATGAAGAATCGATACAGAAAGGAGATTCTACAATGAGAAGCTGGATGTCTCTTCCTTCGGGTCCGGCTGTGTGCTCCCCATGACGGCTGATGTGATTAAACCTGGGTGGGAGGGTTAAGGTGGTCTATGGCATAGCGGCTCATGGTGGGGATTAGAAATTGTATGAAGGGTCTAGTTCCATTGCTTGCCTAGAAAAAGAAAACTGGAACCCAACAAGGGAGGTTCAGATCCTGTACATTTAAATATTCATGAATGTGAAAGTGATCTCAAATACATAAATGTACCAATAAAATGTCAATAACACCACATAATTGAAATAGTCCATTAACACCGTGTGTTGAAGTATAAATAAAACATTCCCTTTAGTTCCACCCAAAAAAAGATCTTGTTTGGAATCCGGCCACCAGTGAATCCGGCCACCACGTGACACACACAGCCTCCTACCAGATCAGAACATCCCAAATTATAGGTGGTTTGTGATAATGGACTAATGGAGCATCCAACTACAGGGAACCACAGGGCACAACAAGAGGAAACTCAACTGTATACCCTCTTTCGCTGGAATGTTATGCAATGGCCAAGTCAATCACCTGACCTGAATCCGATTGAGCATTTCACTTCCTGAAGACAAAACTGAAGGGAAAATGCCCCAAGAACAAGCAGGAACTGAAGACAGTTGCAGTAAAGGCCTGGCAGAGCATCACAAGGGATGAAACCCAGCGTCTGCTGATGTCTATACGTTCCAGACTTCAGGCTGTCATTGACTGCAAAGGATTTGCAACCAAGTATTAAAAAGTGAAAGTTTGATTTATGATTATTATTCTGTCCCATTACTTTTGGTCCCTTAACAAGTGGGAGGCACATATGCAAACTGTTGTCATTCCTACACCGTTCACCTGATTTGGATGTAAATACCCTCAAATTAAACCTGACAGTCTGCAGTTAAAGCACATCTTGTTCGTTTCATTTCAAATCTATTGTGGTGTATAGAGCCAAAAATGTTAGAATTGTGTCGATGTTCTAATATTTATGGACCTGACTGTATACATTCCACTTGTTGGGGATTCCGTTCTGAGTAAGGAATCGCACTCTACCGAGGTGCCTTGGCACAACCATGTAACTTCAACATGTATTTACAAATGTATGCAACAAAAGCCAGTTTCTAAGTAGTTTATAGAGTTTTGTAAGTTTTCCTTTATTCTGGGTACTAAATATCTCTGTTCATTAACTGCAGAGAGGGTTTTTTTCTTATAATAGCTAGATAGCTCATTGAGGTCATTTACTGGAAATATTTAAATGATTTACCCCGAGGTCTCAGTGGATGTTCAGGTGCTTTGTTAATAATGATTTGGAGTAACATTTTTGGTGTGACAGTAATGGTAGAGTATAAGGAAGTCAATATTAAATATAATGTGGAATGTGCCAAAGGACAAGGAACTTGTAAAGAAATGTTATAAAAGAACAGCAGCAAGGCTGATATCGTATTTGTGAACAAACCAACACTCAGAGCAGTTTGTGTTGATGACGGATTGATACAGAAAGGAGAATCCACGATGAGAAGGACAATGTCTCTTCTCCTTCTCCTGGTCCTGCTGTGCGCTCCCCATGGGATGGCTGGTGAGTAGATCCAGGTCACCTGATGTGATTCAACCTGAGTGGGAGGGTTAGGGGTGATCTATGGCATAGTGATTGATGGTGGAGGGCAGACAACATATGGAGGACCTAGATCCATTCCTCAATATAACATCTACAGACCCAACAAGGGAGGTGTAGATCCTTCACTTAGAATATGCAAAAAGTGCATCAATATTCCCCTTAAATATCAAGATTGATATGTTCCCAGAAAACGTAATGCTATAATATGTATATAATACATTGTGTATGAAAACTCGTAAATCTGCCAGGAAAAAAAAACTGGTTGGGAAAGATACAAATAACCCCTCCCCCAAAAAAGTATTTAAACATGTTACTAGTAAAAAATTGTCTCAGCATGAAGGTCCCTTTACGGGATAGCTCATAGTTGGTGACTGGGGCCAAAAGGAAGGCAAATCTATAAAATACTTTCCTTAGGTAAAATTTTTGGTAAAAAAAAATATGGGGTTTTGTGTAAATAGATACAAAATGTGTCAAGTAGAAAAATGTGAGCATTTGTGAAATCACAAAAAATACTGTACCCACAATTCTCCTTAGGTAACCTTCTTTTTAAAAGTCTTTATAGGTTGTTGGGTGTTGGCTGTTAACAATACATTTTGACACTAAAATTGTTGTTCTCATCCAGACGTTTGCATGGGGTTGTGTATGGGGTGGTGAACTGCTAGATTTTTTTAACATTTGTTTTGATACAATTTATTTTTATACTTTTATTTTACTTCTGTAATTTAACTTGATGGCTTTAGCAAGAGCACTAACAAGCCCCTGAGTCACGGAGGCCAATGGAGTGGAGTTTACTGAGGAGGAGCGGGTGGTCGGCTGTGTCAAAGGCAGCGGAAAGGTCAAGGAGTATGAGAATGGAGTAATGGCCATTGGTTGGGATGAGTATGGAGTAATGGCCATTGGTTGGGATGAGTATGGAGTAATGGCCATTGGTTGGGATGAGTATGGAGTAATGGCCATTGGTTGGGATGAGTATGGAGTAATGGCCATTGGTTGAGATGAGTATGGAGTAATGGCCATTGGTTAGGATGAGTATGGAGTAATGGCCATTGGCTGGGATGAGTATGGAGTAATGGCCATTGGTTGGGATGAGTATGGAGTAATGGCCATTGGTTGGGATGAGTATGGAGTAATGGCCATTGGTTGGGATGAGTATGGAGTAATGGCCATTGGTTGAGATGAGTATGGAGTAATGGCCATTGGTTAGGATGAGTATGGAGTAATGGCCATTGGTTGGGATGAGTATGGAGTAATGGCCGTTGGTTTTAGCAGTTAGTAGGTCATTAGTGAGTTTTAGTAGAGTAGTTTCTGTGGAATGTTGTGGGCGGAAGACAGACTGTAGGGGATCAAGAAGGTTGTTGTCGGTGAGGTAGCAGTTCATACGGTTGTGAACAAGGCGCTCGAGAAGCTTGGAGGCAAACGGGAGCAAGGAGATGGGTATTAAGTTATTCAAACAGGTGGGGTCCAGCGAGGGTTTTTTGAGAATGGGGGTAACCAATGCATGTTTGAGTATACAGTAAGAATAATGACAGGAAAGGAACTATAAAGCAGGTCTAGCATCAGATGTGTTTTCCACGCTCAGTATTGTAACACTTCCAGGCAGGGTTTTTTTCTCAGAGTACTCCCCCCTTCTGAGTCACTCTTTGTCTTCACCCCCTACCTACCTCCGAGCATCGTCCATTGGTTGCTCCCCCTACCCACCTCCTAGTACAGCCCCCTTTAGAGAATACAGAAACAAATAAGACATGCTAAGACATGATAACAAGAAAAGCAATAAATCAGATCCCTAGCATCCAGCAACAATAGACCCCCCAGCAATTGTAATATTGTCTATTGTAATATATCAGGAATGTATCCCTGCGGGTTTGTAAAAATACTGAAATGTCAGTTTAATGCTCCATCTGTTGAAAGAAAAGGTGCAGCAGATGGAGTGACACAAATCAGATTTATTAATGTTCCTTTTCTCCATATAATCTCTTTTCTGATGTTTCTTGTTTCAGAGTTCACCACCTCTCTGACCCCTGGTAAGTTATCATTCTCTTTCCAGAGTTTTCCTCTTTTATGACAGAATTGAGGATACTATCAGGATGGGGAATTTGTATTTGTAATGAAAATCACTGTGGATTTGATACAATAAATACAAAATATACAGAGACAAATATCAGGGCTGCCATTGTCGGCCACCTTCAGAGAATGCTAATCGCCTGGCTGTCATACTGATCCAGTTATAGAAAAAAACTCACTCAAGCCCAAAATATTCCTCTGCCTTGTGAAAGGTTTAGGCTGCTCCCCTACAAACAATATAAAATGGTAGGAAAGCATGCAATCAGTGAAAACGTAATAAAGAAACAACAAAAGTGAGTGTTTCACTCCAACCTGGAAGGGCAAAAAGATTCTGAACCAAAAGTAGAATATTTAACAGCTACAAATGTAACCAACCAAACATTAATAAACCCCCTTCACCTGGGCTTTAAACAGACATAAAAACAATATCCATCATAGCACAGAGCAGCAAAAAAGTAAATCATATTTCTATCAATCAGTGAGCATTAAGTATACAAATATCTCATATCTAATAAATATTGTACAATGGATTGATGGACAATCAAACGGCACCACATCCCTGATTACCTTAGACCAAAAACAATATATACTCTATATAAAGATTTAACCACAAAAACAATATATGGGATTTCTAGGTTGTCAAAACAATACAAAAAGATCAAGTAAAATAAAACTATTTATTATTAAATATATTGAAAAGATTCTTTGTGGTTTACAATACATTTGTCACAAAAGCATCCTCTTTTTCAAAGTATAGTTAAACCTCCGGGCATCACCCCTACAAAATGTAAAATAGTAAAATATTTATCAATATATAGTTTTATTACATTTACATTTATTTTTGTTGATCTTCTTGTTTTGTGTTGGCATATATATATATATATGTATATATACGCTCACCGGCCACCTTATTAGGTACACCTTGCTAGTAACAGGTTGGACCCCATTTTGCCTTCAGTATATATACAGTATATACAGTACAGTATATTCATAAATGATGGAGCACAGATCCTGCATTGTCTTTATTCAAATGTACATTTCACCAGAAACGAAGAATGAATGTCTCAGGGGTCGCCACCCTTTCTCATGCTCATTAGTGATCAGACATGGAAAACCAACACTATAAATATAACTACACCCGAAGAAGAAAACAAACTTCCACCACAGCGGATAATTAAATAAGTTATTATGCAGTACATACACTGTACATACACAATATATATATATATTCAACACGTTTATCTCATTCCTCCTCGGAGGTTGTACATAAACATATAATAGATGATGGATCCAGAGATGACAATGCATGAATCCATCTGATTTCTTGAAGTTGGGAATGTAAGTCAGAGGGATTCATGAATTTTCATCACTTTATGTTTTCTTTTTGTGATCGATGGATGTAGATCTTTGTCACTGACAAGGATACATGACTGGATGACATGGATAAGGGTGGGTTTACAATGCTGGATTTATTTCCCTTTTTTAATAGAGAACCAAAGGTACTATATACCCTGAACTTATTTATAAAAGGGGGCTGGATATATGGGCCCCACCCATATCTTGAAGGAAATTCCAGATTTTGATAAGTCCCCCACACCACACCCCCACAAACACTGGGTCAACATGGTCAATGTGCCAGAAAGAAGCCTTTACTGCATCAATGACACAAGAAGGCCCGGTTAGGCATGTCAAGGTGTTGTCAGGTATATTGTAACCGGGCTTGTTGGTGGCAGTGGTGCAGTAAAAGCTTCTTTCCGGCACCTCGACCAAACAGCTCATTTTTGTTCAAGTATCACCGTATTGTACTCCCTAAAAACAACCACACCATCTTTTTCCAGAGCAGCCTGGATTTCTTTTGAGGTTGCCTGTGGATTCTTTGAATCCCGGACAATTCTTCTGGTAGTTGTGGCTGCAATCTTTCTTGGTCTACCTGACCTTAGCTTGGTATCAAGAGATCCCCGAACTTTCCACTTCTTAATAGGCAATTGAACAGTACTGATTGGCATATTCAAGGCTTTGGACATCTTTTTATGTCCTTTTCCATTTTTATAAAGATCCATTACCTTGATACGCAAGACTTTTGACAGTTCTTTTCTGATCCCCATGGCTCAGTATCTAGCCTAGTCTGTGTTTCCACGTAAGAGCTAACAAACTCATTGACTATTTATACACTGATACTAATTGCAATTTAAAAAGCCACAGATGTGGGACATTAACCTCTAATTGCCATTGTACCCCGTGTGTGTCACCTTGTGTGTCTGTACCAAGGCCAAACATTCCAGGGGGCGGATACTTCTGATCCAGGGGGCGGAGACTTCTGATCCAGGGGGCGGAGACTTCTGATCTGGGCCATTTGGGTGATTTCTGTTATCATTATGATTTAAAAAGGAGTCAAACAACTATTTGATAAGAAATGGCTTCATATGATCATCATCCTTCAATAAAAGAGCATTTTTTGGCAGATCAGTCATATTTTCAATATCAATGCCAAAATTCACAATTTCTGCCAGGGGATGTAAACTTTTGAGCACAACTGTATATATATATATATATATATATATATATATACTGTTATATATTCATTTATTATGATGGGAGGGAGAGTTGATTTTTATGATGGAAGGGGGAATTGACTTTTTGTTTGATTTGAGGGGGAAGTTTACTTTTTTATGATTTAAGGGGGGAGTTGACTTCTATGATGTGAGGGGGAGTTGACTTTTATGATGTAAGGGGGGAGGTGACTTTTATGATGGGAGGGGGAGTTGACTTCTATGATGGGAGGGGGAGTTGACTTTTATGAAGGAAGGGGGGAGTTGACTTCTATGATGGGAGGGGGAGTTGACTTTTATGATGGGAGGGGGTAGTTGGATTTAAGCAAACAGAACAGTTGAAGTTGTTGCCCCTTTTTGTAGAGAAGAATGCTTTTGTAGGGATCTCATATCTACATTTTTCCTTTTCTTCAGATACTGACGGCTACAGCTGCACACAGAGAGGTAAGTCACCAAGTGAGGAATCTCTGATACAAGAACTCAGTCAGACAAGTAGCAAAACAAATCATCACTTTTATCACAATTTCTCTTATTTTGGCTGAAATAAGCAAGAAGATGCAAATTCTTCCTTATGGACTTTTTGGTTACACAACAAAGACTCTACATATTGATTTGATCCGCATGATATAACCAATAGATGTATACACCATCAGGGGTGGGAATTGACTACCTTAGGTCTTAATAAGACATGTGATCTCATGAGATCCTATCACTGGGGTTCATTTACTGAAGGAGTAGAGAATGCAAATGAATGTTATTTAGTTTAGTGAATCAGGTAAATCAGGTCTTCACTAATCATCCAATCATGTGTAAGCACAATGTTACTGAAGCACACATTAATGCAGTTCTGGAATCATCAATACATTGTGAATGTCATTATTTTTAAAGCTAGCAGTGTAGGCACCTGAATATAACTTGGCATCAGTCTCTTTGAGTCCCCTGTACAGCAGAGCTCAGATTAGGAGATGGAGAAGCAGCACATGCAACCAATCCTGTGCTCTGCAGTGCATGGAGTATGCTGATAGGAGGAGAGAGAAGAGTGACAGAGAGATGTGTGTGATGCTTCTCCTTCACTGTCTAGTCACAGCGGGCTCAATTCACAAAGCGGTATCTACTAACATCTGCAGTAAAATACCTCTTTTGGTACACATTATGATTACTTTGTTCAGCCCAGCAGGAGGCACTCTCTGTACTAACTATGCGATGTTAGTACAGCGAGCTCCCCTCTGAGCTATTGTGCTCTGACAGGAGGACCCCCCCTCCATACACTGCCCTCCGCCATAACACACCAGTCAGTGCTGGCAGCCATTGAATGTCTGATGGTTTTTGTTGAACTGGCTGATATTTGGCCTATGTGTACCAGGCTGTAGCATTTTTAAAAAAAATTTTGCAGTTTGCTAAGAAGTGCTACTAAAACCCCCCATGAGTTATGTTATGAAGTGATGCGATATTTTAGTAGTAAAAGCCAGCTGTATATTAATGCCGGCGGTAAGCAGCGTCCTTAACATGGAAGTAAAGGCCAAACCCAACTAATGCTAAACCTTCTCACAGCCACATTCTAAGTCTAATCTATCTAGCCTTGTAAAGAGAAAATCGCTATACTTACCTGTTCTGCAGCCTCTCCGGTCCAGTATCCAGCGACACCCTCTGTGTACAGGATACATCCGACAATGGCTGTAAAGAGCCTGTGAAGTGATGTCACCCATACTGTAGATTTACTATGGGGCTTCCATTGTCACCTGCCTCTCCTGCACATTCCCACACATTGAAGTCACCACTGACAGATCAGCCTGGGACCGGACCGGAGCAGCTGCAGAACAGGTAAGTATAGCGATTTTTCTCTTTACAAGGCTAGATAGATTAGGCTTGGATTGTAGCTGAGAGAATGTTTAGCATTAGTTGGGTTTGGCCTTTACTTCCACTTTAATAACCAGAAAACAACATCGCTGTCAAGAAGCAGGAGGCCTCCACACCCTTAGAAACCACGACTCATCTGCTGTCAAAAGGGTTCCCAGCTGACAGCAGAATATAAAACCAAAAGAATTTCCAGCTTTTAAAAATGTAAAAAAAAAAAAATTACATGGGGGTCCCCCCAATACTTAACAGGCCCTTTGGAGTGGATTAAGAGCAAGCCCTCCCTCCTGAATCATACCAGGCCACTATCAACATGGGGGGTGCTTTAGGGCAGGGGGGACTCTCCCCCAAAGCACCCTGTCCCCGTTTTGATGTGGACAAGGGCCTCTTCCCCACAGCCCTAGGAAGTGGTTGTGGGGGTCTATGGGTCGGGAACTTATTGAATTCTGGAAACCCCTTTTAAAAAATGACCCCCCAGCTCGTGGACCCCCCATGTGAATGAGCAGAGGTACATACTACTCCTATTCATTCACCAAAAAAAGTGTGAAAAGTAAATTAAAAAAGTAGTTTTTTACAAATCCTTTATTTATGATGTCATTTATGACATCATCGGGTGGCCCTGCCTCTTTGTTTATTTAGTTTGAGAGGCGGCTGAGCTATCATTCATCGAGAACTAAGCATCGGTGGGGGTTGGGTTTTTCTTTTTCAGTTTATATCGGTGGCCGGTGTTCATGATGATGCACTTTAGATGTACTTCGGGGGACTCTGGCTAATGCCGGTTTCTTCAATCAGTGCTAATTAAACCTATTCCTTGAATAACGCGTGACTAAACCACGGCTTGCTCAGCATCATTTATTTATTTATATTGTTTCGTGAATTGACTTTTAGAGTCAGTTTATGTGGTATTTACTGTACATTTTGTACTAGTGAAGTGACATTTTCAATATTGCATGAGATAACTGGAAAAAAATGTCATGTGATCCAAATATCTCATGTGATATTATTGGTTTGGAGGAGATGGGTGTAGACAGGGGCAGACTGGCAACTCATGGGGCCCCCAGGCAATAGGGGATCATAGGGCCCCTGTGTCCCTGTCCAAACTCAAAAAGCCTATGAAAAAGGTACCAGGGACATCTCATGGGGCCCCCTACTGACCCCGGGCCCTCGGGCATTGCCCGAGTTTCCAAATGGTCAGTCCACCCCTGGTATCCTCCACCATAGAGATCATCTAACGCCTGTACTGAGTCACCTTTTACTGCTCATTTGTGTCTCTTGTTCTTCAAGGGGGAATCCAGGGCTCAGTTACATTGTTACAGCTGTTGACCCCGATCTGTTCTAAACATTTGTGATTTACAAATCATTTTACTGACCCCGGGCCCTCAGGCAGTGCCCGAGTTTCCAAATGTTCAGTCCACCCCTGGGTGTATTTGGGTTAGAAAGATCAGCGTTTTTTTTCCTTGAAGTTCTTCATTGTGAATGACACAGATCTGCATCTCTGGACAACATGCTTGATGGTAGATTCAAAGCACTGTTTTTATGATTTAAAAATGACTTTTTTAAATGTACCTGTGTGCTTATTGACTATGGTAAATGTTTAATCAGTTGGGGTACAATGTACCTTCTACCTATTCACATAGGGCTGGATATTTGTGGTGCCCTTATCTTTAAGGGCGCTTCCAGATTCCATTAGGTCCCCCCACACCTCATGACCTGACCACTGTGTCAGACAAAAACATTTCTGCATATATGTCCAAACATGCTGTCATTGGTACAGAAGACAATGTCCACCTCATGCCCTTTTTTTTGTTAGCAAACCTTTGACTATTAGACTTAAAAATGGGGAAATTTGATCTTTTAGATTCAACCTTGAAGTGCACTCAGCCAACAGGGAAAACATTTTTGGCAGAAATTGTCAGATCTTATCAACATCTCTACCGATGAACTGTCTAAACAGTAAAAGAGAACATGTCACGGCCATCCTGACTAGACTCAAGGCTCCGACAACATACATTTATCACATTCAGCACCAAAATAGATGGAGAGATTTTGTTACCCTCACTAACACCCCCTTCCCTCTCTCTGACCACAACCTGATTACCTTCTCTATATCCTCGTCCTCCAACGCCTACCCCTCCAAATGTCACACTACTACCAGCCATAACCTCCGCAACCTTAACCCTGCCCCCATCAACTCTGCAGCTGATCAACTCCATGACCGCATCCTCCCCCTGTCCTGCCCCGACTTGACCATGACTGCCAACAACAACGCGCTGTCAACAGCCCTTGACTCGCTAGCGCCTTTAACCACACGCAACATCAGACCCCGACTGTTCCAGCCCTGGCAGACTGATCACACCAAAACCCTCAAACGACACAGTCATGCCCTGGAGCGACTATGGTGCAAAACAAAATCCCAACAAGCCTTCACCCGCTACAAATCTGCCTTCCACACCTACACCTCCTCCCTCCATACTGCCAAACAAGCCTACTTCCTGACCCTCATCAAGGCCCTCTCCTCCAATCCTCGCCGACTCTTCTCCACCTTCAACTCTCTACTCTCTCCACCCCCACCTCCACCCAGCACCTCACTCACCGCCCTTGAGATTGCCAATCACTTCAAAAACAAGATTGACACAATTCGCAAGGACATTGTCGCAACTCACACGCCCTCTCAACCCTTCCCCTCTCACACAGCTAACCCCTCATCCCCCCTCCCCCTCGACATAATCTGCAGGGACTTCGTCACTGCTCAAACTCCCTCCAGCCCCGTTCCCCCTCACTCAGCTACCCCCTCATCACCCCTCTCCCACGGCCCCACCACTGCTCTGACCTCCACTTCCACCCCACCCTACATTCCTCATACTGAAGCTCCCCCCACACTCCGCACCTTTGACCTTACTACCATCGAGGAAGTCTCCAAGATCCTCTCTGACGCCCGCCTCACCACCTGCCCCCTCGACCCTATCCCCTCACAACTCCTACGACCTCCCTCCCCCTCCATCCTACGCTCCCTCACCCACATCTTCAATCTCTCCCTCTCCTCAGGCACTTTCCCCTCCCCTCTGAAACATGCAGACATCACCCCCATACTTAAAAAGTCCTCCCTGGACCCCAATGACCCGAACAACCTCAGACCCATCTCCCTGCTCCCATTTACATCTAAACTCCTCGAGCGCCTCGTCTACACCCGCCTATGCTCTCACCTCAACAACAACAACGTCCTCGATCCCCTACAGTCCGGCTTCCGTCCCCTACACTCCACCGAACCTGCCTTACTCAAACTTTCCAACAACCTGCTAACCACCAAAGCTAATGGCCACTATTCAGCGCTCCTACTCCTTGACCTCTCTGCAGCCTTTGACACAGTCGACCACCCCCTCCTCCTCAAAAAACTACACTCCCTCGGCCTCAGAGATTCTGCTCTCTCCTGGCTCTCATCCTACCTGTCACAACGCTCTTTCAGCGTTACCTATAATGCTACCACCTCCCCCTCACTCCCCCTCTCTGTTGGGGTCCGTCAAGGCTCTGTCCTCGGGCCCCTTCTCTTCTCCATCTACACCTCCTCCCTTGGCCAACTCATACACTCTCACGGCTTCAACTACCACCTCTATGCCGATGACACACAAATCTATCTCTCAACCCCCCACTTCACCCCCTCGGTCTCCGCCCGAATCACACACCTACTGAGCGACATATCAGACTGGATGTCGCTCCACTTCCTTAAACTGAACCTCTCCAAAACCGAGTTTCTTCTCTTCCCCCCAGCCCGGATCCCACCCCCCATTAACTTTTCCATCACATCCAACAACGCCAATATCAAACCCGCCCTGCAGGCCAGAGTACTGGGTGTCATTCTGGACTCCAACATATCCTTCCAGCCCCAAGTCCAATCTTTAACAAACTCATCCAGACTCCACCTCCGCAACATCGCCAAAATCCGCACGTTCCTAACCCCAGAAACCACTAAACAGCTCATCCACTCCCTCATCATATCATGACTCGACTACTGCAACTCCTTCCTCACTGGCCTGCCTCACCGCTGGCTATCCCCGCTTCAGTCGATCCTGAATACGGCTGCCAGACTCATTCACCTTTCCAACCGCTCCGTCTCCGCCACCCCCCTCTGCCAATCCCTCCACTGGCTTCCGATTGCACAACGGATCAAATTCAAAATCCTAACACTGACGTACAAAGCCGTCCACCATACTGCCCCGAACTACATCACTGACCTAATATCCAAGTACCGCCCAGCACGCACACTCCGCTCCTCACAAGACCTCCTTCTCTCTAGTTCCCTGGTCTCCTCCTCCCATGCCCGCCTCCAGGACTTCTCAGGGTGTCACCCATCCTCTGGAACTCCCTGCCCCAATCCATCAGATTATCACCTACTCTCCTCTCCTTTAGGCGCACCCTGAAAACCCACCTCTTCAGGGAAGCCTACCCCACCCCCTGCTAACTTGACCGACCTCCTCCACTCTTCCTAACACTCCATCCCCCACAGCTATCTCCTCCTGTGCCACCATCCCCTCCCTCCTAGATTGTAAGCTCGAAAGAGCAGGGCCCTCGAACCCCTCATGTTTTGCATTGTATTGGTATTGTTCTGTCACATGTTCTGTCCCCCTTTGTAATGTACAGCGCTGAGCGAACTATTGGCGCTTTATAAATACTGTATAATAATAATAATGATCCTGAATGTGATTTATAAAATGTAAACAGAACATGGATTTATCTGATGGATTTGTGTTGCAGAGGGGACCTCCCTGACTGTACTGATGGATGCATATTTCATGTATTATGGTTATTCCTCCTACTTTGAGAAAGTTCTGAATTATTTATCATCGAGATTCCCCTGCGTCACACGGCAATATACTACAGTAACCCTGGACTATGCCGGTAAGTACAAACATCACTACTTTACTTGTTTTGTTGTAACATTTTAATTTCTAAGCAATGTTTCATTTTTGTAGAAATGATTTCAGTGGTATCTGTCTATGAGAACAGTCACACTGACCATTGAGGGGAATTTCACAAAGAGGTTGATTTACAAAAACTGGAGGGTGAAAAATCAGGTGCAACTCTGCATAGAAACCAATCAGTTTCCAGGTTTTTATTGTCAAAGCTTAATTGGACAAACTGAAGTGAGAAGCTGATTGGCTCCCATGCACAGCTGCACCAGATTTTGCACTCTCCAGTTTTAGTAAATCAACCCCAACGGGTCCATCTGCTCTTAGCCTGACATGGACTTCTTCACTCTCTGGCACGGCACTGATGCTCACCTCTTCCCCCTCCATCCCGGCACCAATATTCAGGTTTTTACTTTCTGTTTCTGAACCAACACTCACTTTTCTTCTCTCCCCCCTGAATTGCTGCACATTCTTCCCCCTATATACAATGATCGGTGGGATGTCTAAGTCCTTCTCTGCCTGATATCTCACTCAGCCTGATGGGCTCTCTGATGTCATAGCTGGGAGGGGTTATGAAGTGACATCACTTCCCATACTTATATGGAGGTATGGTGGATGAGTACAGAAGGACATAGATGTTCCACTGACCCACCAATGTAACAGATTTCTCAGGTCATTGCTGGGACCCTAAAAACTTCAAGACAAACTGTAACTTTAGAAATAATGAAACTCTTCCCTTCCATCTGATTTTCTGGAAACAGATTATAGACACACAGCCAACACACTGCCTGAGCCTTTCATTGGGGGAACTTAAAGAGATGGGGGGAGGGGGGGGGGGTACTAAGCAAACATTCAGGAGGACGTAAAGGTAAATGTTTTTTATACTTTAATGCATTCTCTGTATTACGGTGAAACACCTTTTATTAGTAACTCCCCCGCAGCCCCTCCTAAATAATCACCTGATCCCCATCTCCATCCAGCACTGTGCACATCTGCAGCCGCTCTTCTCTCCTCTCTCCTGTCTCACAGTATTGGCTGAGGGCAGAGAGTGGGGGGCAGGGCCAAGCCGGGCTGTGAGTCTGAATAGATGCAAATAGTCTGGCTTGGGATTGCGCATGCTCGGGTGTCCACTATAGGAAGTCGCTTCCTATGGGGCCACTCAGTGGGGGCAGGAGCCAGGAGTGCTGATGGGAGATCCCAGAAGAGGAGGTCAGGGTTGCTCTGTGTAATACCATTTCACAGAGCAGGTAAGTATAAGATGTTTATTATTTTAATAAAAAAGAAACTAAAGTTTTACAATCACTTTAACAGGTGAAACAAAAGACATTTTGGTCAGAAGTATATAATACATAGCACAATCTACAGAGTGCAGAGGTCAGGGGTATGTATTACGTAGCACATCCTACAGAGTGCAGAGGTCAGAGGTATGTAATGCACAGCACAGCCCACAGTGCAAAATATATCTCCTTTGGTTTATGGTGCTGTAGTTTCACACCCTTCATGAGCCTGTTGTGGAAGATCTGGTGATGCGGAGCGCTGTCTCTTTACCATTTGTTACACATGCTGGCTCTGCCGCTTTGAGCTTTTCTGCTGAACTGTTACCTATCTGGGGGGCTGTGAGAGGTAATTATTTGCATAAACACTGTGACCAGCCCCCCCCCCCCCACTTACAGGATTGTGTGCTCAGTATAGGACATTGGCTCCTCTGTATCCATGGCTTTTCTGCTACTACATTCCTAGCCCAAGTAGAGGCTTCCTGCATGAATCAATATCTGACCGATTTAATAGTCACAATGACTTACAGAATGTCCTTTACACCCGGGGATCCTGTTATGCATCTTGTTAACCCCTCGCCCTCCAGAGTATACCCCCCCCCCCTTCCTGACCAGGCCATTTTTTTCGATATGGCACTGCGTTACTTTAACTGACAATTGCACACTCATGCAACGCTGCACCCAAATGATATTTTCCGGCTTTTCATTCCCCCCAAATAGAGATTTCTTTTGGTGGTATTTGGTGGACTGTGCATTTTTTACTTTTTGCAATATAAATAAAAAAAGACAATTTTGAGAAAAAAACAATATTTTTGACTTTTTGCTATTAAACGTGCAGTAAAATAATTTAAAAAATCAAATTTCGTCATAAGTTTAGGCCAAAATGTATTCTGCTCCATGTCTTTGCTAAAAAAAATCCCAATATGTGGAAATTAATTGGTTTATGTGAAAGTTATAGCATTTACAAATGGAGGTATAAATACTGAAATTTATTTTTTCTTTGCTAGTAATAATAGTGGCGACGTATAGCGGGACTGCGGCGGGCATTCTGGCACTGCGGGGAACTGACTTGGCGTCACTGACATCCCCAGTGACACCAATGCAGTGATCAGTGCTAATAAAAAGCACTGACACTGTACTAATGGCCCTGGGCAGGAAGGGGTTAACATCTGGGGCGATCAAAGGGTTAACTGTGTTCTGTGTGTGTTTTACAGCAAGCACGTTTCTATGCAGAGCCATACAAAGCAGTATGAAGGAGTTGACAGGGGAGAGATCTGTATTGTTTACAAACAGGTCTTTCCCCCGTCTGTGAGATATGGAGATCACTGGGTGCTGGTGAGTACTCACCGGCCAAGACATGGTGATTGACAACCGAACCCGCGAATTGCGGCACGGGCAGGGTGCTCACGCGCCTCGCACATATACATGATTTTGTGCACCCCTGCCGCCCTGTAGCAGTATTTCTGTTATAGGGTTGAGGGGAAGCAGTTAAGCTTGAGTGAGCTGTGTTGTATTTTGGTTGCCCGGAGTTATTACAGCATTGTGATTGTTCACCTCTGGCTCATTTAGCTGATTACGGGTCACCATGACCCTACAGTCTCACTGATAGGACACCCTTAGGTGGAGGATACATACAGTCTGTATAGCAGAATTTAGTGCTTTGATATATTATAATGTGGGCTGTATGAATGTACGTGTGACATCTATTTACTACTATGGCAATGTTGTCTTGTTTTTTATGGTGGTGGAAGATTATTATTTTTTTACAGTTTTTTTGTAAAGATTTTGGTAAAGATGTTTTCTAATTGTCTATTATTATTGAGTATCATTGATGAACCTGTCAATTTATGCCTCGGAGGCTGAGTTATACGGCCCTTTTGGTGGGTTGTTCTGTATCTGCCTCTTTTTTCTTTATGCTGTACCTTGGCCATAGAGCCCCACTGTATATATTTTTACTTCAGTGAGTGGGCAGTTGACCGAGGGTGCACATTATGTATCCAGTTTATGGAGTTCCCCTCTTTTTTAACTTCGTTTTTTTTGGATTTAGCAAAACTTGTAATGAGCAGCACAGCCTATAGGGTGCAGTGATCAGGACTATGTAACATACAGCATGGAGTGCAGCAGTCACGAGTACAACATAAAGCACAGCATACAGAGTACAGCAGTCACGAGTACAACATAAAGCACAGCATACAGAGTACAGCAGTCACGAGTACAACATAAAGCACAGCATACAGAGTACAGCAGTCACGAGTACAACATAAAGCACGGCATGCAGAGTACATCAGTCACGAGTACAACATAAAGCACGGCATACAGAGTACAGCAGTCACGAGTACAACATAAAGCACGGCATACAGAGTACAGCAGTCATGAGTACAACATAAAGCACAGCATACAGAGTACAGCAGTCACGAGTACAACATAAAGCACGGCATACAGAGTACAGCAGTCACGAGTACAACATAAAGCACAGCATACAGAGTACAGCAGTCATGAGCACAACATAAAGCACGGCATACAGAGTACAGCAGTCATGAGTACAACATAAAGCACAGCATACAGAGTACAGCAGTCATGAGTACAACATAAAGCACGGCATACAGAGTACAGCAGTCACGAGTACAACATAAAGCACGGCATACAGAGTACAGCAGTAAAGCGCAGGGTGTGAACTGCTGGCTAAGAGTATGATATGTACAACATCCGCTCCTTTTTTGGGCGAATCAGATCACTCGGTGATATTTGCCAGTAACGGAGAAGTGATCTAGCCTGAAAATAGATATAATTGGTAGCTCTGTACATTTTTGTTTTTTTCAGAGCAGATCTGATTTTAACTGACATTACTAAGCTGAGGATATCAAAACTTTGATGGGCGGTTTTGTTCTCTTACTATTTCTTATGCTACCATTAGTCTTTATAACTTTATTTTGAGCATTACATTTCTACTTTTCAATAAAATATTCTTTTTTTTCTTTCAGAAACCAATGAAACTATCACTGATGACAAGAGTGTTTTTTTACAAAGCATAACAGGAAACTATTGGAATGACCCGTCTGCTTATGATAATTACTATAACCATCTAATAAACTTCAATCAGTCCCTCCTCTATGGGCTGAAGAGAGCTCTGGAGGTTTCCCCCACCGAGTCCATCATTTGGGTTTTTACAGCTGGCTCCATGACAGATTACAATGACACTCGGCTCCTGTCTGAGGTTCATACATTGCTGGAGGAAAAGAAGTCCCAAGTAAGAGTCTTCCATGTAAAGTCATACATCGTCTACGTATCTCTGATCCATAGCTAAACATTTTATTTCTCTGTACAGGTTTATTTTCTTTGGTTCCCATGGTGGTATTATGCATGGAGTGGTTCCCAGGTTGATGTATTTCGTGACATTTCATCTCGTAGTTATGGAGAATGGATTAATATGGGTTTTACTGATTATTATAAGGTAAGAATCATATTAGAATCATAGGAAAGATACAGTAGAGAAGGCAAGCACCGGTACATTTTGGTGGTGGACACTTTATGTATGAGATTCAATTCCAAATATAATGTATACTGTACATCTGTAGATTACAATGATCTCAACTGTCATAGGTTCAGTTCAGCAGGGATTTGGTGAACTTTAAAGACGTTTACATGCTGAACCTGAACCCCTTCGAAATTAATGGAAGCAGAATCTGCCAAAATAAAAATGACCATTTTATGGACTAATAGGCAATAATAGCATTGGGGTAGCACTGCCATTGGGAACACGTGCCAATGTAAAAAAAAAATATTTTAAAAAATTAATTTGGTGAGCAGCAGTGATTTTTTAAATGCTTGAATTTAAACTGTAAAAATTATTTTAATAACGTGCCCCAGGGTGTCCTAATCCTGCCTGTAAGGGGACATCTCTGTGATGTATAGAAAGCACTGCAGCAGTACTGACATTTACAAAGGAAAAAGGTTTCAAAATTGTTGGAAAATTACATAATTTATAGCTATTTTGTTTAGAAAAGCACACAGACCCCTCCGAGGTTCTCCTATGCATTTTGGGGGTCCTTAGGAGAGTTTGTGTACTTTTTTTAACTGTCATTTTACTGTCATTTGTGCTGTAGTACATCCTTCAGGAAGAATGAAAAAAATACCATAGAGACCCCAAAATACGTATCAGACCCTTTGAGGGAGCACCTCACACAAAAAAAAAAAAAAAAAGTGTGTAGTCACCCAAGAAATTCATACCACATCCAAAGGTGTTTTAGGCAATGACATTGATGAAATATGGAGACATCTATTTCTATGAGGAAAACGTTTCTTTTTTTTTTTTTTATATTATAAATATTTATTGATTTTCAGTTCAAATACAAATCACTTTGACATTTCTATTAAAATGATATTCAAAACAGTATCTTCCAATTTGCATATTTTATTTATATCACTCCCCTCTACCCTCCCTCCTACCCTTCTCCCCCCCCCCCCTCAATCTCCCACTCCCCTTCTACCCCTCCCTCACTTTCCCACTCTACATTTTCTCCGTTCTCCTTTACACCATACATTTCTATTATTTCTAAATCAAATTCCAGGGGTATTATATCTTCATATCTTTCACTTTTTCTCTATACTCTTCCCATCCTTTCCATTTTATATTATACAGCTCCATCTTATCTATGTGCATGTAATACAATTTTTCTGTCCCACAGATCTGGTTCATTCTGCCCATCCAATCCTCTTCAGTTGGCATCTTAGTTTTTTTCCAAACCCTAGGTATCAAGCTCTTTGCTGCGGTCAAATAATGCCATATCCCCGAGCTCTTATATAATTTCACTGGGAGTTCTGAGATATGGAGAAGACATAATTCTGGGTCTAATCTTATGTTAATTTTAGTGATTTTCCTTATTAAATAAACTATTTTCCGCCAAAACACCTGTATTTCTGAACACTCCCACCATATATGATACCACGAGCCCACCTCTCCACATCCTCTCCAACATAACCGTGAAATTTCCCCATTTAGTTTGTGCTCTACATTAGGTGTAATGTGCCATCTCATCAAACACTTATAATTTATTTCAACTTCCCTCATACTAATATTTTCGTGAATTAATCTAAGCATCTTCCTCTGCTCCTCCTCCTCTATTTCTCTTCCCATGTCTCTTTCCCATTTCTCTATGTGTATTAGTTTTGTGTCGGTGTCTAATTCCATAAATATCTTGTGTATTTTTGCAATTCCGTGTCTCCCATTTCCCCGTGTCTCCAATATTCTCTCAAATGGATTCCACTCTTTTCTAGTTCTTATAGGCTTTGGGAGACTCTCAAAAAAGTGTTTCAATTGATAATATCGTAGTCTATCCATCTTATTGAAAACTTCTCCCTTTTTTCCCTCCATCTCCTTATTAGATCCAAATTCCTCCCCTACCATTATGTCTCTCACTTGCGCCTCTTATTTTATAATTAGAGATGAGCGAATCGAACCAGGCGAACCGGAATTCGATACGAATTTCAGGAAAAATTCGATTCGCGTCGAATCCGAATATTTGCCTACTTCGGGTGCGCGAATCGGATTTTTCCCGATCAGCCGGCAAAAGTGTCCCTGCAGAGAGCTCCGCTATTTCTGACAGTTCTCTGACAGAAGGAACACATGTACAGCGGTTGAAACATTGTATCTATTAGTTTCCATTTAGGATACAGATGTTTCAACCGCTGTACATGTGAAGAAGCTGTCAGAGAACTGTCAGAAATAGAGGAACTCTGCACATACACTTTTTGCCGGTTTGGAATTCTTATTTTCATCCTACTTCTTCTTCTTCTTCTACTTCTTCATCCTCATCCTCATCCTCAGAAGAAGAAGAAGAGGATGAGGATGAGGAAGAAGAAGAAGAAGTAGGATGAAAATAAGAATAATTCCAAGCCGGCAAAAAGTGTATGTGCAGAGTTCCTCTATTCTGCAGATACACTTAGAGGAGCTCTGCAGATACACTTAGAGGAGCTCTGCACATACACTTTTTGCCGGCTTGGAATTAATCTTATTTTCATCCTACTTCTTCTTCTTCTTCTTCATCCTCATCCTCATCCTCAGAAGAAGAAGAAGAGGATGAGGATGAAGAAGAAGAAGAAGAAGTAGGATGAAAATAAGAATAATTCCAAGCCGGCAAAAAGTGTATGTGCAGAGTTCCTCATCCTCATGGAAACAAATAGATACAATGTTTCAACCGCTGTATGGAGTGAATGTCCCAGAACTGTCAGAAATAGACTATTTCTGACAGTTCTGGGACATTCCCTCCATACAGCGGTTGAAACCGCTGTATGGAGTGAATGTCCCACAACTGTCAGAAATAGACTATTTATGACAGTTCTGGGACATTCCCTCCATACAGCGGTTGAAACCGCTGTATGGAGGGAATGTCCCACAACTGTCAGAAATAGACTATTTCTGACAGTTCTGGGACATTCACTCCATACATGTCCCAGAACTGTCAGAAATAGACTATTTCTGACAGTTCTGGGACATTCCCTCCATACAGCGGTTGAAACCGCTGTATGGAGTGAATGTCCCACAACTGTCAGAAATAGACTATTTATGACAGTTCTGGGACATTCCCTCCATACAGCGGTTGAAACCGCTGTATGGAGGGAATGTCCCACAACTGTCAGAAATAGACTATTTCTGACAGTTCTGGGACATTCACTCCATACATGTCCCAGAACTGTCAGAAATAGACTATTTCTGACAGTTCTGGGACATTCCCTCCATACAGCGGTTGAAACCGCTGTATGGAGTGAATGTCACAGAACTGTCAGAAATAGACAGAAACTGTCACAGAACTGTCCTTCTTCTCATCCTTCTCCTTCTTCTCATCCTTCTTCTCATCCTTCTTCTCATCCTCTCCTTCTTCTCATCCTTCTCCTTCTTCTCATCCTTCTCCTTCTTCTCATCCTTCTCCTTCTCCTCCTTCTCCTTCTCCTTCTTCTCATCCTTCTTCTCATCCTTCTCCTTCTTCTCATCCTTCTCCTTCTCCTTCTTCTCATCCTTCTCCTTCTCCTTCTTCTCATCCTTCTCCTTCTCCTTCTTCTCATCCTTCTCCTTCTCCTCCTTCTCCTTCTCCTTCTTCTCATCCTTCTCCTTCTTCTCATCCTTCTCCTTCTTCTCATCCTTCTCCTTCTCCTTCCTCATCTCCAAGGGCATTTAAATTAAAGGTACAGTGTTCTGCACTAATTTAAAGGCTCTCTGAAGCCTAGAAACCCTTTTTATAAGTTAACTTCGTAGCGAATTAATTCGCATCGAATCGAATTTCTTCCTGGAATTCGCCGAATCAGCCGAATCGAAATTTTGAAAAATTCGCTCATCTCTATTTATAATCCATTTCCCTGCGATGCTTTCCTTTCCAGGGATAACATATTTTGTGTTCCTTAGTGGGATTAATTGTGAATTAAAAACCCATCCCTTTTGTCTGTGTAACAATTCCCACTCTCTTAAAACATTAAAAGTATACGTGCTTGTGCTGTCCTCTAATCCCCTATATTGTGCAGGTACCCAAACAATCCTACTCAAATTTGTTCCACTCAGTGCATTTTCAATTTTGACCCAGCTTCTCTCAGGATTGTGAGTCCAATCAAAAATTCTCGCAATAATCACCGCTTTATAATATCTCTTAAGGTCTGGTACCCCCAATCCCCCTTTCTTTACTTCTAATCAGCATTTCATAGCGAATTCTAGGCTTTTTATTTCTCCATATGTATTTCATTATCATTTTTTTAAGTTCTTTAAAATATGCCTCTGGAAGTTTGATTGGAATCATTTAAAATTTATATAATACTTTGGGCACAATTATCATCTTTATCAGGTTTATGCGACCTATCCACGATGGGTTTCCAGTTCCCACTCTCTTTAACTCCTCCTTAATCTCATTTAATAATGAAATATAGTTAGCTTTATAGAGGTTCTTAATTGAGGCTGATAGTTTTATTCCCAGGTATTTTAATTCTTTATCTCTCCAAACAAAAGGGAATTCATCTTATATTTTTTCTTTTTCACAATTTTTAAGGTTTATATTTAAGATTTCGGTCTTTGTCGGGTTAATTTTTAAATTTGATAGTTCCCCATATTCTTTCAATATTTTCATTAAATTTGGAAGTGACGTTCTGGGATTCCCAACATAAAACATCAAATCATCCACATAAGCCGCTACCTTATGTTCTCTGTCACCTATCCTTATTCCTTTTATATCTATGTTCTTCCTAATCGTGGACAATAAAGGCTCCAATGATAAAACATATAACAGTGGGGATAATGGACATCCCTGTCTTGTACCATTTGACATCTTGAAGTGCTCCGATCTTCCTCCACTTACCATTTTGGCGGCATTAGCCCTCCTATATAACTCTCCAATCCACTTTCTCATTCTTTCTCCCATCCCTAACACTTCCAAGGTGTCCATCATAAAACCCCAACTCACTCTATCAAATGCTTTCTCAGCATCAATCGCCATCAGTATCATTGGAGTTTTCCTTTTTTTACCTTCCTGTATAAGCAACAATGATCTCAAACCGTTATCTCTACCCTCTCTCCCTGGGACAAACCCCACCTGATCTCCATGTATCCACTCTGGCATCAGATCTTTCAATCTATTTGCCAAAACCTTTGCATATAGTTTAGTGTCTACATTCAACAGCACTATTGGTCTATAACTCGCACATTGCGAGGGGTCTTTATCTTCCTTCTGGATTAAAACTATATTAGCCTGTAAGGATTCTCCCCTCATCTCCATCCCATTTCCCAGAGCGTTCATATACATCTTCAACTTGGGTATTAAAAGCTCTTTATATTTTTATAATATTTAACCGTATACCCATCCGGGCCTGGACTTTCCCCCCCGCCATGCTTTTTAACGCTATTTTTATTTCCTCTAAAGTAATTTCAACTTCTAGAGAGTTCAATTGTATTTTACTTAATTTCGGTAGGCCTGCCTCCTCTAGATATGTCCTTCTTTTTTCTCTATTTACTGTTTCCATTTTATTTAATTTATCTTGAGGTGTGATATTGTATAACTCATTATAATAATCTTTAAATATTCTAGTAATGTCCTTAGTTGAGTGTACAAATTCCCCCTTGGGTTTTCTTATTTTCTCTATATAGTTCCTATTTTTCTTCTTTCTCAAAGTTCTCATTAAATACTTTCCCGGCATGTCTCCCCATTTATACCTTTCACTTATTATTTTGTTAAGGACTCTTCTTTTTTCCTCCTCCATTACATTCTCTAGTTCTCCTTTCTTCTTTATTATTTTTTGCATTATCTCCTTAGATCTTTCTCTTTTATGAGCCTGTTCAAGATCATATATTTCATTTAACAATCTATTAATCTTTTCTCTCCTTTCTTTTTTCTTTTTTGCCCCTATTGCTATGAGTAGACCTCCAATGTAGGCTTTGTGGGCTTCCCATGCTGTTGCAACCGACACATCCTCTGTTTCATTCTTTTCAAAAAACCATTTAATTTCCTTCTCGATTCTTTGACCAATCTCTTCATCCATGAGGAGTGCCTCATTCATCCGCCAAACATAACCCTTTCTCTCCTCTCTACTCCATCTTAACTTCATTGCAACAGGGGCATGATCTGACAGAGTACTCCCTTCAACCTTTACTTCTACCACCAACTCCATAAATCGATGTTCTATTAATATGTAATCCAGTCTAGAGTAAGTCTCATGTACATGTGAAAAAAAAGTATAATCCCTATCCTTCATATTCCTAATTCTCCATATATCCACCAATTGACACTCATGCATCAGTTTCTTTAATAGTCTTAAGGACCTGCTCTCCTCCCTCCTCACACAGGAAGTAGTATCCATCCGCGGGTCCATACAGATATTAAAGTCTCCAGCTATTATCATACACCCCCTTTTAAAGTCCATCAGTCTCCTCAACACTTCTCTTAAAAATATCTCCGGCTTCTTATTTGGACAATATATGTTGGCCATTGTACACTCAATTCCCTGTAGTTTTCCTCTCAAAAATAAAAACCTTCCCTCCGGATCCGTTATTCTCTCCTCCACCTCGAACCTTATATTCTTTGCAAAACCTATAGCAACCCCTTTTGCTCTTTTGATTGGTGAGTCCGCATAATACCATGTTGGGAAATGTCTAGTCTTCAATCTAACCTTTGACTCCATTTCTAAGTGTGTTTCTTGCAAAAATACCACCGAAGATGTTCTGTATTGTAGTTCTTTAAATAACCTAAATCTCTTCCCTGGACAAGATAACCCCTTTACGTTATAGGTTATAACTTGAATTTCTTCCATCTTACTCTACTCCTCTTAACTCCTTCTTCCTCCTTCACTTCCTCTTTCTTATTCCTGTAGAGCAGTGGTCGGCAAGCCGCGGCTCGCGAGCCACATGCGGCTCTTTACCCAGTCTAATGCGGCTCTTCTGTGTGCCGGGCGCCTGCTCCCCTCCCTCCTCTCGGTCGGCCGCTCCCCTGCCTCCTCTCGGTTGGCAGCCCCAAAAGTCCGCGCGGACCTTTTAATCCGGCCTGCGCATGTGGCTGTCAGGATGTGTGTAGGCGGGGCAGCGTGCCGAACGTGAGGGGAGGGGAGCTAGGCTCCTCTCACAGTCCGCCCTGAAGACCCGAACGGCACGGGAAGACAGCGAGAGGAACGCAAAAGGTAAGTGAATTGACACGGGGGACTTGGCTTACTAGAAGGGGGGGGGGGGGGGAATAGTACTGTGGGGGATGAAATACTATATGAGGGATGAAATACTATATGGGGGGATGAAATACTATATGAGGGATGAAATACTATATGAGGGATGAATTACTATATGAGGGATGAATTACTATATGAGGGATGAAATACTATATGGGGGGATGAAATACTATATGGGGGGATGAAATACTATATGAGGGATGAATTACTATATGAGGGATGAAATACTATATGGGGGGATGAAATACTATATGAGGGATGAAATACTATATGGGGGATGAATTACTATATGAGGGATGAATTACTTTATGAGGGATGAAATACTATATGGGGGGATGAAATACTATATGAGGGATGAAATACTATATGAGGGATGAAATACTATATGGGGGGATGAAATACTATATGAGGGATGAATTACTATATGAGGGATGAAATACTATATGGGGGGATGAAATACTATATGAGGGATGAAATACTATATGGGGGGATGAAATACTATATGAGGGATGAAATACTATATGGGGGGATGAAATACTATATGAGGGATGAAATACTATATGAGGGATGAATTACTATATGGGGGATGAAATACTATATGAGGGATGAAATACTATATGAGGGATGAAATACTATATGGGGGATGAAATACTATATGGGGGATGAAATACTATACGGGGGATGAAATACTATACGAGGGATGAAATACTATACGGGGGATGAATTGCTATGGGGGATGAATTACTATATGGGGGATGAATTACTATGGGGGATGAATTACTATATGGGGGATGAATTACTATGGGGGATGAATTACTATGGGGGATGAATTACACTATGGGGGATGAATTACACTACGGGGGATGAATTACTATATGGGGGATGAATTACTATGGGGGATGAATTACTATATGGGAGATGTATTTTCAGTTTTAAAAATGTGGCTCTCAAAATAAATTTCAATCATGGTTTTGGCGAGATTTGGCTCAGTTGAAAAAAAAGGTTGCCCACCACTGCTGTAGAGTGTTATTATCCCACTACTCTTTTTCCTAACCTTGTCCCTCCCCCCCTCTCCCAGCGCTCCCCTCAATCCCTCTCTTGCCCCCCCCCTTCTACCCCATCTCTCCCCTCCCTCCTCCCCCTCACCACCCCTCCCTTCCCTCTCCCCTCTTTTTAGGCCTTCAATTTGCCTAACCATCATTTGTGGAGATAAAGTCCACCTTTGATTTAATCCGTAGGGCTACACTCCTCCCATGGACGACTTCCCCTCTATCCAGACCCCCCGTTGACCCCCATTCTACATACACATTTCGGTAAAGGAAATAGGCCGGGAGGGTGAGGGAAGAAGAGGAAAAGGAAAGAGAGAGGAGAGGGGAAAAAAAGGGCCCTCTCCCTTTCCCAACTCCTCCTCCTACTACCTCCCTCCCCCCACAAACTGCCAGTCCTCTTTTCTTTTAAATCTGATTTCCCCAAGTTCTTCTTCCCAACCAATGATTTCTGTTCTTTGCAATTCGAGTCTATCACAAAAAATTCTCAAATCCTCTGGGAACCTCAAATAAGCTGTAATTCCATTCTTCCATCCTATTAGGCACTCCAGTATCCCCCATCTGTATTGCACATTCTGTTTTTTCATCTGTTCTAACAAAGGCCTCAGAGCTCTCCTCCTCCGCAAAGTCTCCAGTGATAAATCCGCATATATCTGGATATCCATTTCTCCATACTTAATTACTGGTTTTCCCTTAATTTTCCTCCAGATTCTTTCTTTATCCTGAAGTTCATAAAATTTAACCAGTATATCTCTCGGCCTTTCCTTCCCAAGATTCCCATGGAGTTTCCCTTTTCTAGAAATTCCTTCTGTTTTAGTCCTTTCTATATCAGAGTTTTCCATTATAGAGTTTAATATTTTGCAAACCACCTCATACAATATTTCTCCTTTTGGGCTTTCTGTACCCCTTTTCCTGATGTTTCTCCTTCTTTCTCTGTTCTCTTGTATCTCCGCCTTATACAACAGTTTTTCCTGAACTTTCTCCATATATAATTATCTTCTTTTCTAATTCGGAAATAACTTGGGTCTGATTTTTAACTTTCTGCTCCGTTTCTTCCACTCTTATCAGTAGCTGTCCCAAATCATTCCGAATATTTACCATTTCTTGTTTTATTGTTCTCTCCAATTCTTTAAACATTTCTGCCATCTCTTTTTTGTTTGGTATTTGTAGATCTTTTTCCAACTCTATATTTTCTGATATTTGTTGACTGCTGATATCCAGATCCAATAACTGTCTAGGACTATTTTGCAGACTAAGGTCTATTTCTCTCACAATTTTTTTAATTGTGCCAGTTTGGTTCCCTTTAGGCCCACTTCCTTTTACACTTTTATTTTTCATTTCTTCTATGTCTTTTATTTTCCTCTAAAAACTTGTGATTAGGAAGAGACAATTATTAATATACAAGTCCCTGCCTTTCCTTTAACTTTTTCCTTCACCATTCTTCTTCTCCTTATTTGTATTCTCTGGGGGTCCCCCCTTTTCTCTCACTCTCTGCATTCCCCACAAATTCAATACAGGATTTATATATGAAGCCACAGCCAGACTCACTCACCCTCCTTGTACTTCTCTTCTTGTGAGACGGCTCCAGGCTCCTTCTTTCAATCCATCTGGCAGGTCAGCTCTTCTCCATCCCCTCTCAGGGGGACCCCCCGAAGCCTTCCTCCGCTCTCTCTTTCCTCGGGCCACACTGTCCTTCTTTCCTCCGCAGCACCTCAGCAGGACTCTGGGGTAGCTGGCTGGCAAGCAGGTCAGCGTCTCTCCCTCTCTCTGTCGGACGCCGGCCAGCTTCCTCGCCTCCCAGGGATGCACCGCGGCCGACCACGTGTTCAGGCCGCGCCTCCTCATCTCCCGGCAACCAGGCACGCTGTCACCGCAGGGCTGCTCACTCACTGCTCTCCTCCTCCCGGATTCCCCTTCCCGCGGGCCACCGCTCTTCCAAGGGTGCCCGCCTGGCAGAGGTAAGACTCAGTCCGCTGGGGTTCCCCACATCAAAGGGGATTTGGGGTTGAGGGGGGGGGGTCGGACAGAGGAGACTCGTGCGAGAGCTCCTACATCGAGCTCTCCTCCGACGCCATAGTCAGGCTCCGCCCACCCGTTCATGGTCAGCCTGGTATAAACCCCTCAGGAAAGCGTTTCTCACTACAATCTCTGGATCCTAGTGTAGTACTATGAATGTCATTGGTGAAATACGCACAAAGCTCAGGCTATTGTTTGCTCTCACTGACACTATGCTGACAAGTCTGGGTCCATTGCTAGGAAATGTGTCCTTTCTTGGCCAATAGTTTACATGTCACATATACCACAACAGCATGTATTTTATTTTGTATTAGAGGACAGTGAAACTAGTCACTGTCTAATTTACCAACAGGCATTTTAAAGTGGTTGTAAACCCTCCCATATACCCAGTGAAGTGACTGGCCTCAGGTGATACACAGAGATTAAATAAATTCTACTACATACTTTGGACCTGATTATCTGCAGTCTACTCTTCTCTGTATCGGTTCAAAGTGCTGAATTTTACAGATTGTCTGAGAGTTCAGAAAACAGGGGGTGGAGAGCTGAAATCACACACTGCAGAGCTCAGTGAGGAAAGCTCTGAGAGCTGATTGGTGAGAAGAGACACACACCCCTCCACACAGAACACAGGAACAGAGCTGAGGGTGTCAATCTGTCAGAGCTCCCTCACCTGTCATCATTTTTCTCCTGTTGTTAGGAAAACTTGTCAGAAGTTTTCTGATAGCAGAGGAACAAAGCAGCAGACAGAAATGACACTCGGTGCTCCTAATTGAGACAAGTACACACTATAGAGGGATATGCTTTGTTCATATTTCATGTCTGAGGTTCTTTCACAGAACAGGCAATCACCTGAGTGACCAGACACGGAGTAATTGTAACTTGTAAAATAGGTGTAAAGGGGTAAGCTTGCAAATTTAATCAAAGGTTAAGTGCCAGATCCAAACCCAACTGAAGCCAATAGGAGTCAACAATACTGGTCGTTTTCAAACTAATAGGCAAGAAATGCCTAATAAAATTGCATGTGTGTGTGTGTGTGTGTGTGTGTGTCGGGGGGGGGGGGTCATGGCCTTTTGGAACATGTATCAAAGTAAAAAGGGATTCTACAAAATTGAATCTGGTGGATAGCAGCAATTTTAATGTTGCCTTAGGGATAACATTAAAAATGCTAAATTCCTCTAAATATCATGCCTGGTGGGTGTCCTTAGCCTGCCTGTGAGGTGATATTTATGTATTATGTATACAACCTTCTGTAGCAAAATTGACATTTACAAAAAAAAGCCATTAAATTGCCCCTAAATGACTGCTTCTGACTACTTTATTTGCAAAAATGTGGCCCGGGATTCCCTTCATCTATCAAAGGGTCTGGATCAGACTGCGGGGATGATCCTCTCTTTTTGTTTTTATTTTACTTATACTGTATTCCCCCTTAAAAACCCTGCCAGGCCTGGTATGAATTTTGGGAGGGGGACTCACCACAGTTTTTTCACTCTATCCCCTCCCCTTTGTTCACATGATGTCAGCCGGGAATCCCAAGCTGACAGATGAATGGACCAGGTGGAAATACATCACTGGTTGTGCAGAGGTATTACTAAATGTACTGCTTTTCTCTGCATCCGGAGGTTCAACATGGCCCAACATTCATTTCACTCAGCTGTTTGCTGAACCTTCCGAACAGCCAGAATTCAGTGTGAATCGGAGTTTAGACTGAACCAGAAGCTCATCCCAAGTTGGAAACAATAATGCAAACCAGAGTCAGGATGCAAAGCGCATGAATACACTTCAGACTAATACAAAACATATTAACTGTATACCTACAGGGCACTGTCACCCCCTTCCTGCCTCCCGGGCACAGTCACCCCCTTCCTGCCTCCCGGGTACTGTCACCCCCTTCCTGCCTCCCGGGCACAGTCACCCCCTTCCTGCCTCCCGGGTACTGTCACCCCCTTCCTGCCTCCCAGGCACTGTCACCCCCTTCCTGCCTCCCGGGCACTGTCACCCCCTTCCTGCCTCCCGGGCACTGTCACCCCCTTACTGTCTCCCAGGCACTGTCACCCCCTTCCTGCCTCCCGGGTACTGTCACCCCCTCCCTGCCTCCCGGGCACTATCACCCCCTTCCTGTCCAGGCCAATTTTCAGCTTTCAGCACTGTCAAACCTTGATTGACAATTCTGCGGTCATGCAACGCTGTACACATATGATATTTTTATTATTTTTCACACAAATACTATAGAGTGTTCTTTTTGGTGGTATTTAATCACCACTGGGTGTATTATTTTTTGCTGAAAAAAGACCAAATGTTGGTTTTTCTTTTTTTTTATTATAACATTTTGCTAACAGGTAATATTCCTCCTTCACTGATAGGTACTGATAGGCACTGATAGGCAGCACTGATGGGCACTGAGGAGGAGGCACTGATAGGTAGCACTTATGGGCACTGATAGGCTGCACTGATGAGGCAGCACTGGTGGGCATTGTTGAGAAGGTGCTGATGAGGCTGCACTGATATGTGGCACTGATTGCACTGATATGTGGCAAAGATGGACACTAATAGGTGGCACTGATGGGCACTAATAGGCAGCACTGGAGTGCACTGATAGGCTGCACTGACTGGTGGCACTGACTGATGGCACCAATAGGTGACATTGACTGGCAGCAATGACTGGCAGCACTGACAGGCACAGATTGGCAGCACTGACAGGCACAGATTGGCAGCACTGCTGGGTGCTGATGGAAACTTTTGGGGTTGCACTAATAACCAGTGCCCTGATTATCAGTGTAGATTAACCCTTTTACAGTTGCTGGGTATCGGCAGTACTTTCCTCACGCTGTAACAGTGTAAGGAAAGAACTGCCAATAATCTGCAAGTGCATGTACATGGTGATCAGCTTTGATTGGACACAGCTGATCACATAGTAAAAGGCTGCTGTAATTGGTCCTTCACCATGTCACATAATCAGCTGTGTCCAGAGAGCACTGGGTTTGCACCGCTGGATGTGTGCGGGTGGGGGGAGGCGTGTTCTGTGAGGATGTCATATGATGGCGCCCTCCCAGAACTGGACGACCATGCTGTAGCCATAATTCAGCTATAGTGCAGTCAAGAAGTGGTTAAAAAAGCTACACATACATGGATTCTTCACAGAAATGTCTCTGCGGCTCAATCAAGGTAATATGTGGCTGCATAGATCAGTAACAAAGGGCCACCCCACTGGAACTTGAGTGCATTGGTAGCAATGGGGGAAGGGCTGCCCATGATAGCTGAGTTTTCTAAAGAAGCTGTGAGCTATGAGACTTCTCCCCTGCCGCCCTCACACCCATTCTGAGGGCCTTTTACCCGGCTGCAGATCACTTGCTTAGCTACTACTGCCCCATCATGTGTGGCCTCTCTGAGCTGCCAATGGAGAACATCAGAGAAACGTATTATTATTGGGCTTGTCCAGGAACCCAGAGAGTTGTGGGAAATAGAAGTAAAAGGGCCGGTGTCTGCATCTGGTTATGGAGAGAAACAGTGACCTAAATATGAGGAATTGTAGATGAAAATACTGACTGGAATTCTGATAAATGTGCAATAGAAGACAATAGCCCTGCATGAGGGGACCCCTGAAAATCTGTATTTATTTTGATTTTCAAAACACTGAATTTTACAAAGTAAAAGGTGCCAACAAATGTAACACCGGCCATATAATAAATTCAACAGATCTTACAGAAGCCGGCATTTAGAGGGAGTGACCCTGATGTTTTTCTCTCAAACAATAAGAGACAAGGCTGGAGAACTGATACACTATATTCCCTAAAGTATTGGGCCAGCCCTCCAAATCATGTGATTCAGGTGTTCCAATCCCCTCCATATCATGTGATTCAGGTGTTCCAATCCCCTCCATGGACACAGGTGTATACAATCAAGCCCCTAGGCATGCAGACGGCTTCTACAGACATTGGTGAAATAATGGGTTGCTCTCAGGAGCTCAGTGAATTAAAGTGTGGTCCCGAGATAGGCTGCATTAAGTCCATCCGTGACATTGCCTTACTACTAAATATTCCACGCTCAACTGTTAGTGGGATTATAACAAAGTGGAAGCAACTGGGAACAACAGCCACTCAGCCACCGAGTGGTAGGCCACGTCACATGACAGGGCGGGGTCAGCGCATGCTGAAGCGCACAGTGTGCAGAAGTCGCCAACTGTCCGCAGAGTCAATAGCTAAAGACCTCCAAACTTGGTGTGGCCTTCAGATTAGCACAACAACAGTGCGTAGAGAGCTTCATGGAATGGGTTTCCATGGCCGAGCAGCTGCATCCAAGCCTTCCATCACCGAGTGCAATGCAAAGCGTCAGATGTCATGTTGTAAAGCACGCCGCCACTGGACTCTAGAGCAGTGGAGACATGCTCTCTGGAGTGACCAATCACACTTCTCTGTCTGGCAATCTGATGGATGTGTCTGGGTTTGGTGGTTGACAGGAGAATGGTACTTACCTGACTGCATTATGCCAAGTGTAATTTTTGTTGGAGGGGGATTATGGTGTGGGGTTGTTTTTCAGCTGTTGGGCTTGGTCCCTTTTAGTTCCAGTGAAGGGAACTCTTAAGGTGCCAGCATAGCAAGAGATTTTGGAAAATTTCATGCTCCCAACTTTGTGGGAAGACTTTGGGCATGACCCCTTCCTGTTCCAACATGACTGCGTACCAGTGTGTCCTGACCTCAACCCGATAGAACACCTTTAGAATGAATTTGAGCTGAGACTGCGAGCCAGACCTTCTTGTCCAACATTAGTGCCTGAGCTCACAAATGCACTTCTGGAAGAATGGTCAAACATTCCCATAGACACCCTCCTAAACCTTGTTGATGGCCTTTCCAGAAGAGATGAAGCTGTTATAGCTACAAAGGGCGGGGCCAACTCAATATTGAACCCTACGGACTAAGACTGGGATGACATTAAAGTTCATGTTCTTGGAAAGGCAGGCGACCCAATATAGTGTATGTTCTTATCTATATGATCTCAGTCCCTCAAAGTTCTGTGGGAGTCTCATAGTGCTGCATTGTGTGATTTAGAGATTGTCCATGTCACACAACATCCAGATTGTGGGGACGCCCAACCCAGGACTCTTTGGTGGTTCCCAGGTCAGTATATGGACCAATAAGGCTGGGCCTAACCAAGAGCCATTTCAATAATGACCATTGGACAAATTCTTGTACGACAAATCACCAATTATCATAGCTCAATGGTATCATTAGCCCTTGATGCACAAAGGTAGACTTCCAAATCTGGGTGTATATGGGAAATAAATGGAGGTTTCAACTGTAGCAAAGGGTTTTTGTCCATAAATGTATTCCTTGGTACGTTTTTTGTGTTTTTTTAAATATGTTTTCTTTCTCTCTTATTTTTGACAGTTGTTTCGCTCATTGGAATTATTGTTGTCTAAACCTCTAAATTCATCTGTGCACATCCTGAACGTCAACAAAAATGTCACTAAGAAATATACTGACACGTTTGATGTTACAACTTCCTTAACACATTTAATGATCATAGGAAAAGAAACATTCACTCTTAGTTTCACTGATCCGAATGGTACGTTCATGTCTGTAAGAATGTCTGAATGTATATATTGCATCATTTAACTGATGTCCACCATTTCTACAAAAAAATTATAGTCAATCCTTACTGCCAAAATTCAGACAAAGTGTCCTGGGAGTCATCGGGTTTCATATTGTTTAAAAAGTCCAACCCAAACTTAGTATAAGGGAATTCTCTTCTTCTTGGATCACCAGAACCTGAGATGGGAGTAGAGTTAATGCATTAGTGACCCTAAATCCAGTTCATCCTAATGGCGTTTGTTGCTTTTAACAGCGATTTTAACAGCGATTGGATTTTAGCCAAAAGGACAGTCAGAGTCTAGGATTACACCTAGTACCCTGGTGTAAGGGATGGGACTGATAGTTAATAGACAACTAGAGGTGGGGGAGAGATTAAGTGGTGTGACATCCGTAAGTTAGTAATGCGAGAGGAGACTGAAGGAGTGTGGCGAGGAATAGAGAGATAGATTTGGATGTCATAAGGTTGCAGAATGCCCATCCTAGGGTCAAAAAAAACTAATTTAGCACATGTGGAGAATGTGTAGAGACTGTCTCCATACAGAATGTTGGGGTCACACTCAATGCTCATCAGGGTTTTCAAGAGATACCCACATTGTGCTAGGCTGAAATCAGATCCAGTGAACAATGGTGAAGGGGATGAGGCCCCAAAAATATAACTAAATTTTGTTCAGCAGACGTGCCCATTAAATAAAAGGATGTTTCTAAATCGATTCTTCAGGAACATCAGTATCTATTGATCATATGAACAGGTTGAAACACACCGTTAATGTTGTTTGAATATTACACTTACAAATGTTTGATAACAAAATGCATTTATTAGACTTGCTTTCAATGTATAAATGTATTTAAGTTGTATCTATTTATATATCTTTTATTATTTCAGGAAACACATTTACATTTGAAAAAAATCCATATTATAATTACTATTACAATTATTACTACTCTTACTATTACTACTACTACTATTATTACTACTATGATCTTGGTTTTATAAATGCCCATTTGGTAAAAAGTCCGGCTGCAGGATCCTGGACTCTGAACGCTCAGGGAAGATTTTCACTTTCTGTTCAAATATTGGGATTTACTGGTAAGTTCTATCATCTCAGTGTATATGAATAATTCTGACTCTGGCAGTTCCCCTCCTATGACTTGTCTAGTAGAGTCATTCCTAAAATTTGAATATTGTTAAATTCAGGTAAATATGAATCCATATTTTGGTGTGTTTTTTGGCAGTTCAGATTCCCAAATGTCTTCTAGGAGCCATGTGACCTCCATTGAGCCAATATTTTTGCTGTGATGCTGCAAAATGTTCTTTCCATTCTAGTATGAAAGGAAGCCCCTCCCAGAGTCCATCTCTCCCCATTGTGGTGGAGGGAGAAGGGGGTGTATGGAGACACTGTTGTGGCGGGATAGAATAGAGGATAGAAAAACAGCCATTTAAAGTAGGTGACTACAATGAGGGCAGCACGGGCCAATGTTAATGTTTCTTTTTTAACTTGTTTTATAAAAATGAGCAGTTTTTTGCAGTTCTAAACTCTAAAAGGCACTTGCATCTTGTCATTCTGCACCTTTGGCTACTGGCAGTCAGTTTGGACTGTTGTAGTCTACTGGCTTACTAATTGTCATCTGGTACAATTTGTGGAACTGATGCCTCACACTATGTATGCATCTATGCCTATTGCTGTTGTTATCTATCCATCCCAAGGCTCCTGACACCTGCCTATCCCACTCACCTAGTGATATCTAAGTGTCCTTGGTATCATTTTTGGAGTAAAAGGTTGTGTCTTACACCTACACTGATTCTGACTGTTGTCTGAGACCACCAAAGCTCCCCTCCCCCAAACCCATTGGAATACTTTGTTAATGTATATGAGACTCCCAGGGTTGATAGGAGTTCCTGTTTTTTTTTTTTTTTGTACTCATCCCAATTTTTTTGGACCCACTATCTCATTATGCAGAACTGCAGGAATTTCACAATCAATTTTGACAAGGTGATGAAGGGTGTCCTACCAATTTTGTATTGCTTTTCTCTATAATCAAGTATTATACAACTCTCTATAAAGTGTGTTTATCCAGTACCTTTGGAGGCTATATTTAGTAAGTAGCAAGATGTGGAATTATTAATTTGCAATAAGTGAAAATGTTGACATTTGTTTTCTAAATGTATTGTAGGCACATAAAAAAGAGACATTAAAGTGGTTCTGGTTGGTACAATCACTGCATTAGGTTAAAAAAAACCCTTCTATATGCAGCTCCCCCCCAGGCCATACTTACCTGAACCACTACAAAAGGGCAGCGACTCTCTCCTCTTGCTCCCTCCTCAATGGACAGAGTCATCAGAGGGAGCTATTGGCTGATTTCAGTTACATCCTGTGAGGAGAAGGTGGGCAGTAGAGCTCAGCTTCACTTTATGTATGAAAGGACACACAGAGCACGGCTCGGAAGAGAGCCTGCACAAATGCACCGATAGCAAGGGGCTGACTATGGGGGAACTGAACAGGAAGAAACCAGGAGCTCCAGCGGGGGACTTAAGAAGAGGAGAATTGAAACTGATCTGTGCAAAGCCATTGAACAGAGACATTTTGTTATTAATCCCTTATGCCAGCAGTTTGCATATATATGGCCTCTTAACACCGAGAGGTCGCATTTATGTGTACCAAATGTAAGCAATGCAGGTAACAGAAAGGTCACGATCACTACTTCTGATTGGGAGCTTTATGATCGTGTGACCACTATGACAGCCAATCACAGGGGTCACATAACCGAAATTCCTGCCTCCACCTCTCAGTGTCTGAGACCTCCTAAAGGGCCTAGAGGTGCCGGTGCTAAGGGGTTAAAAAAATAGAACTACAATTACTTATTAGTTTTTAAGGGTGCAATGGCTCCTGAGAGTTACAGAAGCTTCTTTTAACTATCCTGGACCTGTTCTTCTGCCAAAAAGGTTATAACAAACCAAAACATTATCCCCAAAAGTGACCCTAAATTTGACCCTAAGGTAGCTGTAACTTTATTTATACCCAGAGCCATGTGATCACCAAGAAAGTGCTGTGATGGCAACCACAATCCCATGTACTGTCTGTGTCTACATTGCTAAGACGGCTAAACAAAATAGTTAAAACAAGAAGGATCTGTGACTAAGGATCCTAATGATTTCTTCTGTGAGCTCTTCTAGACTGTAAACTTCACATTTTAATTTACCTCAACAGCCTTGCTAATGAGGCCCCTTCTAACCCCAAAGCCCCTTAGCACCTGCTCAGGCTACTATGGCTATAGTTTTTCCACTGTTGGTAATGTTCAAAGTCCTCAAATTCCACTGTAACTTACCTACATATTATTTTCTATCCTATGAAAGGAAATCCTTGTGGATTAATATGTCAATCTCTGAATATAGGTTTTTAAAGTAATCAATCCTGAATGAATGCAATGCTAACAGCACATAGTTCAGCATCATGTAGAGTGGAATGTGAGCAATATTTTGTTGGTAAAGTGTAAGTTATTACTTTATAATTATTGATGTCACAAAATACCACTTTATCTGATGATTTGCTATTTCCAAGAGATGCATGCCAAGAAACAAAATCTAATGCTCTTATTTTTTTTACATTTTTGTAGGGTTGGACAAATCAGGTAAGTCCAACATACAATCATTTTGTGATTTCCTTATATGTAAACATTCCAGTTCTATTATCTGTCTGTTATGTGTAGAGATCATCTGTCTATAGATGCCATTCAACATGGTCATCACCCCCGAGGTATACAAGGCAAAACTTCTGCATTCACCTTTGTTTCCTACAAGTGATACTTTTTCAGGTTTGGATGTTTCATGTACACCCAAAAGAGAAATTTATTCAAGGACACTTTTAAGCAAGTTAGTGATAAATATCAATACAAATCAGGCATTGTGTCAGTTAGCAAAGTCTGTGCAACAGTCTGTATCTGTATTTGTGACCCTTGCAGAAAAATCCAAAAGATTGATGAATTCTGTAGGTCACTAAGTGTGAGACAAGTTTACCACTGGAGGTGAGACAGGTTTCACATAAAACAGACAAGTAGTCAGTGGCCAAGTTCATTCTGTCCTAGTACTATTTTTTTTTTATTTCAACTAGTATTTATTTGTTTTGTAAAAGTAACAATCATTGGTGAAGAAACAAGAACTATTACATATAAAACTGAAAGGAACAAAGGTGCAAGAACACATCAGGTTTGATAGTCCAAGTGTTATGCTTACGATATCAAATCATACATCAATGTGAGAGACAGCAAAACCAATTTGAAGTTATTATGGTTATTTCTAAGGTTTAAAATCCAAATGGAGGGTTTATTCCAAAGCATTTAATGATCTCATTGAGTTGTGGGGATTCAGCCCACTCCCCTTCATCAGGGCTCAGGAAAATGGGTTTTGACGAATTTGAGATGGAAATTGGATCAGGATAATTGTATACTGAAAGTCTTGAGTCTCCTTCAGCACTTTCAGCAGCTGATGAATGTAGCAAGGAGATCAATATATTTGGAACACAATATTCATGTGATCCTTATCAGCTTCTAATTGGGGTGGAGTTGAATGTTCATTTGAGCATCTCCCTATAAATTTAGATCAGCTCATGAGGGGAGATCACTGATGGGGGGCACAGTCTTTGATGGGGGTGCTGCTTTTGATTGAGTGCTGCATTGAAGGAGTGCATAGAAGAAGCAGTTAAACACAGCAGTTGAACTAAAGCAGGAGAACTTAAGCAGCAGGAAGATACAACAACAGCAAGAAACTCTACTGCACGCTGGACAGACTGCAAGCAAACACCCTGGGAAACCTCTCTTACATGCCTGAGTCCCACTCCGTGTACCTTTATAATATGTCCCCTCTTCTCCTTTCCATATTACTATCCTCTGTTCCCAAATCTCATTTCTTTACCCCTCTGCTCCACCCCAAAACTTGTACATCTGCCCCTCATTGCTATCATCTCCCTACTACTGCTCTCATCTCCTCCTGCTGACCCAAACACCAGGACTGGAAGGCATGTGCACTCGTGTCTCCCATGTTACTTTCTTCACCCTTCTTCTTCTCTTAACCTCTGGGGATATCTTCGCTCCTGAGGGGACACCGCCCCCTTCGGTACCCTCGTCAGCCGCTCCCGAGGTCCTGCCATTGGCCAGGAGGAGTACTGGGCGCCCTGTCCCCTGCGGCCTACTGCTGCCTCTAAGCCTCGCTACTGCCCAACGCCCGAACCAGGACGCCACCGTCCGCACCAGTGAGAAGGGGAGCTACCACCCCCGCCTCCCCTACCTACAGCTGCCACAGTGAGAAGAGAAGCAGCAACCACCCCCACCGGCACCAAGAGGGCAAACCACCACTACCAGATCTGCTTCATTGCTCCCCACTGTGTATCACACAGCTGTTCCCCTGTCACCGCACAGCCCCGAGCCCCGTCCAATCCGGCGGAGGCGAGCCTGCCGCGCAGCCTCCTGCACCCACTGACGCCGGGCCTCTTAGCACCCTCAGTCGCTGGCCCGCAGCATCCACATGCACTGGCCCACAACACCCACTGACGCCGGGCCCTACTGCGCCTACCAACACCTAGCCCACTCCACCTCCAGACGCTGGGCCTTCAGCACCTCCACTCATACCAACCCCCGGTTCAACTTGACCTAAAGACTTGAACCTTTGTTGAAAGCCACCACAACGAGAGACTCCTCTGCACCCCAGACTTTCACCACTCAAGCGCCCCTGGAAACCGTCCATCCAAACCTGATCCCCTCCCCCTTCTGTCCTAAACTCCAGCCACCAGAAGACATATCGACAAGATACGCCTCTGCCCGCTGGACTATCGATAACTAAGCCTCCCACCACTCCTATCCGCCCTCCCGGGCACCTCCCAAAATGCCTCTTCCGCTCCTCCTTCTCATTTTCCTCTCCTCCGTTCCCAAAATCCATTCACTATATCCCTCTGCTCTTCCCAAACAATTGTATATTGTGTCCTCACTGCTTCCTTCACCCCTCTACGGCACCCACCACCTACTCCACTCTCCCACTGACCCGAACACCTCCACTAGTAGTTTCTCACGCTCCTGCACATCCCGCTCCCATGCCACCTTTCTCACCCTTCTCCTCCTCCTAACCGCGGGGGGGGACATCTCTCCGAATCCTGGCCCTCCACCACCTCCCTCACCCACACAACACCCTCCACGTCCTGCCGTAACCCCCGCAACTTAGTATCTGTCCCCCTGCTCCCTTAAATCCCCCCCCATTTTCATGTGCATTCCTGAACGCCCGATCGGTGTGCAACAAGCTTACCGCCATCCATGACCTATTTGTTTCCCGCTCCCTCAAGCTCCTAGCGATCACAGAAACCTGGATCCAGCCCACTGACTCTACCTCCCCTGCTGCACTCTCCTATGGAGGTCTCACCTGGACCCACTCACCCAGGCCCACGGTCGTAAAGGTGGTGGGGTTGGTCTGCTCCTGTCACCGCAGATCACCTTCCGAGTCCTCCCAAACCCCCCCTCCCTATCCTTCTCCTCCTTCGAGACCCATTGCGTCTGACTATTCTCCCCAACCCCCCTGAAGATTGCTGTGATATACCGGCCTCCTGGATCCATACCCCGCTTCCTGGATGACTTTTCCTCCTGGCTACCCTTCTTCCTCTCCTCTGAGCTACCCACCGTCATCCTTGGGGATTTCAACATCCCTGTCAACCTCGACAACCCGGACACATCCCATCTCCTCCGCTTAACCTCCTCCTTTGCACTTGCACAGTGCATACAATCCACCACCCACTCCGACGGTAATATCCTAGATCTTGTCTTCTCCAACCGCTGTGCTCCCCACAACCTCACTAACACCCCCTTCCCTCTCTCTGACCACAACCTAATTACCTTCTCTATCTCCTTGTCCTCCAACGCCTACCCCTCCAAATGTAACACTACTACCAGCCGTAACCTTTGCAACCTTAACCCTGCCCCCCTCCACTCTGCAGCTGATCAACTCCACGACAGCATCCTCCCCCTGTCCTGCCCTGACTTGGCTATGACCGCCTACAACAACGCGCTGTCAACAGCCCTTGACTCACTAGTTCCTTTAACCACACGCAACATCAGACCCCGACCGCTCCAGCCCTGGCAGACTGATCACACCAAAACCCTCAAACGACAAAGTCGTGCCCTGGAGCGACTATGGCGCAAAACCAAATCCCAACAAGCCTTCACCCGCTACAAATCTGCCTTCCACACCTACACCTCCTCCCTCCACGCAGCCAAACAAGCCTACTTCCTGACCCTCATCAAGGCCCTCTCCTCCAATCCTCGCCGACTCTTCTCCAGCTTCAACTCTCTACTCTCGCCACCCCCACCTCCACCCAGCACCTCACTCACCGCCCTTGATATTGCCAATCACTTCAAAAACAAGATTTACACAATTCGCAAGGACATTGCCGCAACTCACACTCCCTCTCAACCCGTTCCCACTCACACAGCTACCCCCTCATCCTCCCTCCCCCTCGACATAACCCGCAGGGACTTCGTCGCTGCTCAAACTCCCTCCAACCCCGTTCCCCCTCACTCAGCTACCCCCTCGTCACCTATCTCCCACGGCCCCACCACTGCTCTGACCTCCACTTCCACCCCATCATACATTCCTCATACTGAAGCCCTCCCAACACCTCACACCTTTGACCTTACTACTATCGAGGAAGTCTCCAAGATCCTCTCTGATGCCCGCCTCACCACCTACCCCCTCAACCCTATCCCCTCACAACTCCTACGACCTCCCTCCCCCTCCATCCTACGCTCCCTCACCCACATATTTAATCTCTCCCTCTCCTCTGGCACTTTCCCCTCCCCTCTGAAACATGTACACATCACCCCCATACTTAAAAAGCCCTCCCTGGACCTCAATGACCCGAACAACCTCAGACCCATCTCCCTGCTCCCATTTACATCTAAACTCCTCGAGCGCCTCGTCTACACCCGCCTAAGCTCTCACCTCAATGACAACAACCTCCTCGATCTCCTACAGTCCGGCTTCCATCCCCTACACTCCACCGAAACTGCCTTACTCAAACTCTCCAACGACCTGCTAACCGCCAAAGCTAATGGCCACTATTCAGTGCTCCTACTCCTTGACCTCTCTGCGGCCTTCGACACAGTCCACCACCCCCTCCTCAAAAAAAAACTACACTCCCTGGGCCTCAGAGATTCTGCTCTCTCCTGGCTCTCATCCTACCTGTCACAACGCTCTTTCAGTATTACCTATAATGCTACCACCTCCCCCTCACTCCCCCTCTCTGTTGGGGTCCCTCAAGGCTCTGTCCTCGGGCCCCTTCTCTTCTCCATCAACACCTCCTCCCTTGGCCAACTCATACACTCTCACGGCTTCAACTACCACCTATATGCCGACGACACACAAATCTATCTCTCAACCCCCACCTCACCCCCTCGGTCTCCACCCGAATCACACACCTACTGAGCGACATATCTGACTGGATGTCGCTCCACTTCCTTAAACTGAACAACAACGCCACCATCAAACCCGCCCTGTAGGCCAGAGTACTTGGTGTCATTCTGGACTCCAACCTATCCTTCCAGCCCCAAGTCCAATCTTTAACAAACTTGTGCAGACTCCACCTTTGCAACATGCAGACTCCACCTCCGCAACATGCAGACTCCACCTCCGCAACATCGTCAAAATCCGCACGTTCCTAACCCCAGAAACCACTAAACAGCTCATCCACTCCCTCATCATATCACGACTCGACTACTGCAACTCCCTCCTCACTGGCCTGCTTCGCCGCTGGCTATCCCCGCTTCAGTCCATCCTGAATACGGCTGCCAGACTCATTCACCTTTCCAACCGCTCCGTCTCCGCCACCCCCCTCTGCCAATCCCTCCACTGCCCTCCACCCCCCTCTGCCAATCCCTCCACTGGCCTCCACTCAGTGTCCTCCACCCCCCTCTGCCAATCCCTCCACTGGCTTACGATTGCGCAACGGATCAAATTCAAAATCCTAACACTGACGTACAAAGTCGTCCACCATACTGCCCCGAACTACATCACCAACCTAATATCCAAGTACCGCCCAACACACACACTCCGCTCCTCACAAGACCTCCTTCTCTCTAGTTCCCAGGTCTCCTCCTCCCATGCCCGCCTCCAGGACTTCTCCAGGGTGTCACCCATCCTCTGGAACTCCCTGCCCCAACCCATCAGATTATCACCTACTCTCCTCTCTTTTAGGCGCACCCTGAAAACCCATCTCTTCAGGGAAGCCTACCCCACCCCCTGCTAACTTGCCAACCTCCTCCACTCTTCCTACCACTGCATCCCCCACAGCTATCTCCTCCTGTACCACCATCCCCTCCCTCCTAGATTGTAAGTTCCAAGCAGCAGGGCCCTCAATCCCCTCATGTTTTGCATTGTATTGGTATTGTTCTGTCCCCCTTTATAATGTACAGCGCTGAGCCAACTATTGGTGCTTTATAAATACTGTATAATAATAATCCTGATCCTATTTCATGCTCAAGTCCTCCAAAAGCCATTCTCTCAAGTCCTGATGATGGGGGTGGGCTGAGGCCCTAGAAACACATTGGCTGTTGAGTTCATTACATGTTTTTGATTTTAACATTTTAGCATTTAACATATTTATGGGTAAATTTGATCCAGGGTATGTCTGATTTCCTATTGGCGGATGACAAAGGCATTTTTCCCCTGCAGGAGCAAATTGATTCATGCTTTTTTGAGGGTTTTTTGCCTTTCTCTGTTTCAACAGTGGATGTAGGATTGTGTATATATACCATTACATATATTTTTTTGTTTATTTGTTTTATTTTTTATTTTGTTTAAACCCACCTACCCAAGAAAACACTTTTTTTCACTTTTCTAGGAACTTGTTCTGATTCTGATTGCCACCCAGATGCCACTTGTTCAGAATTTGGAGGATACGGGGAGTGCACATGTAAAGAGGGATTTGCTGGAGACGGAACATCTTGTACTGATATAGATGAATGTCTGGATTATTACACCAACAATTGTTATTATTATGGTAGCAGTTCCTGTGTGAACACTGTTGGATCTTACACCTGTAACTGTTACTCTGGATTTGAATATAAAGAAGGAGTTGGCTGTGTTGATATTGATGAGTGTGCGGACAGATCTCTGAATGACTGTGATCCAGTAGCTATATGTACAAATTATTATTATGGATATTACACCTGTGCTTGTTCCTATGGATATTATGGAGATGGAAGACACTGTGAAGTCAATGAATGTCAACAAGGATCACCATGTCAATCTAATGAAGACTGTGTTAAGTACAGTGGATCATATTCCTGTATTGAACCTTGCTCCAGCTACACCGAACTTAATGATCCCTGGCGCAGCACTTCTAATACATATGATTATAGTAATTACTGGTATTACTGGTATAACTGGTATAATTGTGACAATGGCCTGTCTGGCTGGTATCGGTTTAAAGGAGAATATGACCAGCAAATCCCTGAGCACTGCATACCACAATTTAGCTGTGGTACTGTTGTCCCCATTTGGATGAACGGCTCCCACCCTACAAGCAGTGACGGCGTTGTTAATCGTGTAGCTTGTTCCAACGCGTATGATGGATGCTGCACAGAACCTTTCAATATTTCTGTGAAAATGTGTCCGGGAGGATTTTATGTGTATAAGCTACAGAGTCCACCAAGCTGCAACTTCGCCTATTGTACAGGTAAGTACTGACACAAAGCATCATTCAGTGTGTTGTCTTCATGTGTAAAACAATATACTGTATCTATCTATATATACAGTATGTGTGAGTGATACTTATGTGCTGTCTTTTCTTCAGTTTATAAAACATTCTTTGTGTTCCTTCATTTCTAGAATCCAAATATAGCTGCTCAGGGGTGGACTGCGCTCCGGATGAGGAATGTAGAATTGTGGGCGGAGTTCCTGGCTGTTACTGTAAAGATGGAATACAACAAGGAAATCTAGAAGGTAGGTTATAAAACATGAGGATTTCTATTTAAAGGAAAGAAAGAAAGGAGCTCACCAGATATTAAGCTGCAGTTATCCATGCAGCCAATCACACATATACAGAGATGAGGACTTCACTCTTCCAAAGTAGACAAAACACAATCTCCCTCCACAGTAGGGATCACCCCAAGCATTGTAAGGTACTATGTGGAAATCCCCTGAGGATGTTCCTTCACACGGAACACATTGGGACAGAACTATGTGCCGACGTCATGCCACTGCTTTTGCTTCTGGAACTGACAGACATCTTTGTAAATGTTTGTTGAGCAATTTTTATTGTTTGATTGCTACTGGAGCAAAACTATTGTAGTTTTATCACTGCTGAATTGGAATATTGTGTGATTTAGATTAGTTTTTATTTAAAGTGAGCTTTATTGCCCTTTTTTGGTAAAATACTACACTATACAAGCTTTCTCTTTGTGGTTATGAGTGGCTCTTCACATGTAGTGCCTTAGAATGCTTGGAGTAATCCCTACTGTGGAGGAAGATTGCATTTTGGTTACTTTGGAGGAGTGAAGTCATCATCTGTATATATGTGTGATTAGCTGTATGGATAACTGCAGCTTAATATCTGGTGAGTTCCTAGTGGTCCTGGTTAAAGGACACTTGTGGTGTTGCACATGATCTTGGTGGTGGATTTAAAGGATCGAGACACCATTGTTCATTCAAGTGAAGAATTCACTTAAGATTGTTTCACTGTGTGCTTTTTTTATTCACTATTTTAATCATTGCTTCATGTTGTTTGATATTGCAATGGTTACATTTTTTCTGAACACTTTAAGTTTACATTCTTTTTGAATCACTTATATTGATACGTGCTAAATTTTATTTACAAATAGGTTATCATTCAACTTTAAAGGATCACCTTTTTAGACAAAAATATTAAACACACATTTTTTGCAGGTAAAAAATGTGCATTTATTATTTTTGTCTACAAGAGCCTGGAAAGCATTGTACCAGCGATCAGTAGATCACTGATGCAATGCAGGTCTCCTGCAGACCTGTCAGAATATCTGCTTGGCTGTACAGGATGTACGGGCTGTATGGGGTGTATGGGATGTATAGGATGTATGGTGTGTATGGGATGTATGGGCTGTATGGGATGTGTGGGATGTACGGGATGTACGGGGTGTATGGGATGTACGGGGTGTATGGGGTGTATGGGGTATACGAGATGTATGGGATGTATGGGGTGTATGGGATGTACGGGGTGTATGGGATGTATGGGGTGTATGGGATGTACGGGGTGTATGGGATGTATGGGATGTATGGGGTGTATGGGATGTATGGGGTGTATGGGATGTATGGGGTGTATGGGGTATACAGGATGTACGGGGTGTATGAGATGTATGGGATATACGGGGTGTATGGGATGTATGGGGTGTATGGGGTATATGGGATGTATGGGGTGCATGGGATGTACGAGATGTATGGGATGTACGGGGTGTATGGGATGTACGGGGTGTATGGGGTATATGGGATGTATGGGATGTACGGGGTGTATGGGATGTACGGGGTGTATGGGATGTACGGGGTGTATGGGATGTACGGGGTGTATGGGATATACGGGGTGTATGGGATGTATGGGGTGTACGGGGTATATGGGATGTATGGGGTGCATGGGATGTACGAGATATATGGGATGTACGGGGTGTATGGGATGTATGGGGTGTATGGGGTGTATGGGATGTACGGGGTGTATAGGATGTATGGGGTTTATAGGATGTATGGGGTGTATGGGGTATATGGGATGTACGGGGTGTATGGGGTATACGGGTTTACATGATGTAAGGGGTGTATAGAGTGTATGGGGTGTACAGAATGTACAAGATCTAGGGGGTGTACGGGGAGTACAGGATTATGGGGTGTAAGGGATGTATGGGGTGTATGGGATGTACGGGGTGTATGGAATGTATGGGATGTATGGGGTGTATGGGATGTACGGGGTGTATAGGATGTATGGGGTGTATGGGGTATATGGGATGTACGGGGTGTATGGGGTATACGGGTTTACATGATGTAAGGGGTGTATAGAGTGTATGGGGTGTACAGAATGTACAGGATCTAGGGGGTGTACGGTGAGTACAGGATTACGGGGTGTAAGGAATGTATGGGGTGTATGGGATGTATGGGGTGTATGGGGTGTATGGGATGTACGGGGTGTATGGGATGTATGGGGTGTACGGGATATATGGGGTGTATGAGGTATATGGGGTGTATGGGTTTACATGATGTAAGGGGTGTATAGGGTGTATGGAGTGTACAGAATGTACAGGATGTAGGGGGTGTACGGGGAGTACAGGATTAGGGGGTGTAAGGGATGTACGGGGTGTGCGGGGTGTACATGGTGTATGGGATGTATGGGGTGTATGGGGTATACGGGATGTACGGGGTGTATGGGATGTATGGGGTGTATGGGGTATACAGGATGTATGGGGTGTATGGGGTATACGGGATGTACGGGGTGTATGGGATGTATGAGATGTATGGGGTGTATGGGGTGTACGGGTTTACATGATGTAAGGGGTGTAAAGGGTGTATAGGGTGTATGGGGTGTACAGGATGTAGGGGGTGTACGGGGAGTACAGGAATACGGGGAGTACGGGATGTACGGGGTGCGCGGGGTGTACACGGTGTATGGGATGTACGAGAAAGAAGATATACTGACAGGACAAATCAATGAACTACCATAGAGCTCCACAGCGCCGTGGTCGTTCAGTGAGCACTACAAGCACACAGCCACTAAGGCTGTTGGGACTTGTAGTTCATTCATTCATGGAAGTCTGTGGATGAATGACGTGTGGGCAGAGCCCCACATCACCACTCTGTTGTCAAATCTGAGAGATAGTATGGGGGAACATCTCCCCGTATTATCTGTCGAAGGGAGGGGGGCGGAGGGCAGCGGCTGTGGCTATGGGAACAATAGCTGGTGGAACATGAAATACGTTCCCAAAGGTGAACACATCCTTTAAAGATACTGATATTTGATAAGTGCAATAAAATGTAACAGATTATGGAAGAAAACTACATAGTAGCCTGTACTAGTCTGGTGTCTTTGGTAGGATGATTAGACACACTTCCTGATTTTGACAAATAATTTTAAAAATGCTGTTTTAAAATAAACATGTTCTGACTTATAATGGTCTAATATTGTAAAAGTTCCATCTCCTTTCTTCTATCAGTTTCTGTGTCTTTGGTGAGCCCATTAGATTCCAGGTTCAGGCTGTACTGAGAACATCGCTTTCTGTCCAAATCAGCACTGATTCATGTCCCTTCTTTGTTCTAAGCCACTCCCCCGGCCATTCTTCTTCTAAATGCCAAATTCTTATTAGCCAATAAAGGCTGTGTCCTTTTAAACTTGAATAATAAGGGGTGGGGCATAGTATTAGGAGGGGTCGGAGCTTAGTGGTGGCTTGGGCAGATCCTCCATAAATCCAGGGTGTTGAGTCCAGTTTGAGGTATAACACATGTTCTTCCATGTCCTCTGCCTGCACTCTAGCAGCATTGTTACCAGGTTCAGTTTAATTTAAAAACTTGATGTTTCCACTTTTCAGATTGATAGAGTTATGAATTAAAAATTGGGAATGTGCATGTCCCCTCCACCCAAAGATAGCGGATACTATGGCCATGGCTGAATAGCCCTGCCTGCATGTCTTTCAGCTCTGAGAAGGTTCTTCTAGAGGAAATCTTCATATAAAGTAGCCATCTCATTTAAAAAAAACAAAAAACAAAACAGTTTTTGTGTTATTGGAGACCATTTGCAGTACTGGTATCCTAGGAGGATGGATTTGCAAAAAGGTGTTCCACATGTTACTTTCCTGCTAGAATAGGGGAGTCAATACGTTTCTGCCCTTCACTTCAGTGTACAGTCAAAGGGTCTTTTTAAAGAAATACAAACCCAACACTCCATTCATTCAGTTACTAAATGTAGTCAACACATTTGCAGGTAAAAAACATGTACATGTATTTTTTTTTCACATTTCAGCCTGTAAGGCATTGCAACCGTGATGATCAGATTGTGGGTGCAATGCCTGGATCCTGCAGACTCTCCCACTATACTGTCTGCCCATACATCATACTGGCGGGCAGGAACTGAGTGACAGGAAGGATCAATGAACTACCTAGAGTGCTCACCAGCTCCAGAGTAGTTCATTGAGAATTACAAGCCATCAGGAATAACAGTTGACAGTAGTTGTAGTTCTTCCACTCACAGAACTCTATGAATGAATGAAGCAGCTTGGTGGGTGGAGCTCCACATGGCTGTGTTATTTTTTTTTTCAAATGGTGACAGCGAGTGCGGGGACAAGATCTTGGCTTGCTGTCCCAGGGAGGGTGTGGATCAGGGAGAGGCCGCAGGAGTGGGAACTTGTTCCACCATCAAAACGGTTGTAACATGTTCCTAAAGGTGAACTTATGCTTTAAGCAATCCATTGTGAGTGAGGCAGATGAGTCAGGTGGATGACAAAGAAGACCTTCCAGTATATTATATTTACAATATCCTGTATATCAATATGGGTTTTCATTCTACATTTGTAGATGATCGTAAACCACAAGTCACCTGTGGCCTGGAGAACATAGAAGTGAGGTTCAGCAAATGTCTCCTGGAGCAGTGGGGATACAACACCTCAGCCTTTCATCTGAACGACAATTACTGTCGAGGAATCATTGAAAGAAGTGATAAAAGTTACATCACTTTCATCACACGGCCATCAGATGGTAGATGTGGGGGATTCATTGGGGTACGTAGAATCTACTGCCATGTTATCTGATGTTGTATTCATGAAATCTTTGCATTACCATTGTCCCCATTTATTTAATCCAAGGCTTCCCGCTCCCCATTACCAGTGAATGGGCCTTTGATCTTTATAAACAAATGTCCAGTTTTGGTCATCACCATATCATTATATCACCTTCTCTAAGTGCATTCAATAAGTTGTGTTCAATATACAGATCATTCATACAGAAGTCAGTTCATATTTTTTTTTTCACTGGACTTCTTTACCAATGGACTTGAGAAAGTGACATGAGGACATGGAATGGACCTGTTACTATTCACACTAAGTACATGAATGGGTATGCTACTTTTATGTTACTTTTTTAATGGCCTCATGATTATGAATGATGTAATTAAATCATTTTAATGCATTGGATATTGAATCATACATTATCTTATCTGTATTTCACCTGACAATATGAACAGAATTTAATAAAAGTAAAAAATTTGCCTGATATATTTCAAATATACAGCAGACTTCCTGTAGTGATCTGACAGCAGAAAACCACTAAGGGGGGATTTAGATAAATAAAGTAAACCCCGGGATATTCACCTACCCATCATCCCTCCTTCCCATTCTCTGTCCAATCAAAGGCTACATACTGGTGAAAATCCTCAATTGATGGATCTGAATGCACGGTGAGAAGGTTTGATGCTGAGTATCTTCTAGCAGACTTGTCGGCTTTCCAATCAGAATCAATAAAATGATTTGTAAATCACAAATGTGTAGAACAGATCAGGGTCAGCAGCTGTAACAATGTAACTGAGCCCTGGATTCCCCCTTGAAGAACAGGAGGCCCGAATGAGCAGTAAAAAGTGACTCAGTCCAGGTGTTGGATGATCTCTATGGTGGAGGATACAACAGGGACAGACAGAGAGCGATCAGTAAACCAATCATTGGTCACTTTATTGGTGTTTTGACTCATTTTGTTGCCTTGCTTTGATTAAAATGGCAGCTCACAGCGTGCGTCAGACTGCAGAGGAAATGAGCTGGAAACGTAACTACATGACAATAACATACAATAACTCATATATATTTTTGCCTGGAATTGTTGTTTAATTCTTTAACTTTTACTGTAAATGTTATTTTCAGAACGATGGAACTGATATCACATATACAAACACCGTATACCTAACACCAAAATCTGACGGAGTGATTGTAAGAGATGAGTACCCCATTGACTTCCATTGCTCTTATCCATCAGACATGGAGATCAACCTTCTAACCGCTATCAGCAGCTACGTAGCGTGAGTCACTTTCCTTGGTACCTTTCCTAGATACAGGTGTAGTGCTGAATGGAGAAAATGGAAGTCCGGCACCAACACAGTTTGGACTAAAACAGTTACAGACTTTATTTGATATCCATCAAGTCAATAAAAAAATCCATAATATAAAAAGATTAACGTGTGTCTGCCCCTTCCGGGCCTTAGTCATAATAATTATTACAACTAAGGCCCGGAAGGGGCAAAAACACGTTAATCTTTTTATATTTTGGATTCTTTTATTGACTTGATAGATAAAAATTAAAGTCTGTAACTATTTTATTCCAAAGTGTGTCGGTGATGAACTTCCATTTTCTCCATGCTTATCTATGACAAGCACAGTGTATGTCCTGGCATGGACCAAGTACCCTGCTGAACTAATTGGTGTCCAGTCCTGTAGAAATGTATTTCTTTGATGATTTATACATCAGGTTCTATTTTATACATCAAATATGCTTTTAAATGGTTTGCCTTTAATCCTCTATGTATAAATTATAAATTATTTGTTCAACTTTAAGCCCTGACTATTAAACGTTCAATAACTGCCTAACCTTGTCCTCTTCTGATACAGACCATATTCATTTCCTTCTGGTTTATCCTCCACAGTCATGTGAAAGAGGAGCTGAGGAATGAAGGGGCTCTACAAAGACCTATAATGTTCAGCATACACACTATATTGCCAAAACTATTTGGACATGACTTTCCACGCACATAAACTTTAATGGCCTCCCAGTATTAGTCCGTAGGGTTCAATATTGAGTTGGCCCCGCCCTTTGCAGCTATAACAGCTTCAAGTCTTCTGGGAAGGCCGTCCACAAGGTTTAGGAGGGTGTCTATGGGAAGGTTGGACCATTCTTCCAGAAGCACATTTGTCAGGTCAGGCACTGATGTCGGGGGAGGAGGCCTGGCTCACAGTCTCCGCTCTAATCCATCCCAAAGGTGTTCTATGGGGTTGAGGTCAGGACTCTGTGCAGGACAGTCAAGTTCCTCCACCCCAAACTGGCTCCTCCATGTCTTTATGGACCTTGTTTTATGCACTGGTACACAGTCATGTTGGAACAGGAAGGGGCCATCCCCAAACTTTTCCCACAAAGTTGGGAGTGTGAAATTGTCTAAGATGTGTTGGTATGCTGATGCCTTAAGAGTTCCCTTCACTGGAACTAGGGGGCCAAGCCCAACCCCTGAAAATCAACCCCACACCATAATCCCCCTCGACTAAACTACACTTGTCACAATGCAGTCAGGCAAGTACTGTTCTCCTGGCAACCGCCAAATCCAGACATGTCCATCGGATTGCCAGAGAAATGTGATTTGTCAGTTCAGAGAACATGTCTCCACTGCTCTAGAGTCCAGTGGCGGTGTGCTTTACACCACGGCATCCAACGCTTTGCATTGCACTTAGTGATGTAAGGCTTGGATGCAGCTGCTCGGCCATGGAAACCCATTCCATGAAGTTCTCTACGCACTGTTGTTGGGCTCATCTGAAGGCCACACCAAGTTTGGAGGTCTTTAGCTATTGACTCTGCAGACAGTTGGCGACTTTTGCGCACTGTGCGCTTCAGCATGCGCTGACCCCGCCCTGTCATGTGACGTGGCCTACCACTTGGTGGCTGAGTGGCTGTTGGTTCCAGTTGCTTCCACTTTGTTATAATCCCACTAACAGTTGGGGGTGGAATATTTAGTAGCCAGGAAATGTCACGGATGGACTTATTGCACAGGTGGCCACCTATCACGGGACCACGCTTGGAGTCACTGAGCTCCTGAGAGCGACCCATTCTTTCACCAATGTTTGTAGAAGCAGTCTGCATGTCTAGGGGCTTGATTGTATACATCTGTGTCCATGGAGGGGATTGGAACACCTGAATCACATGATTGGGAGGGGATTGGAAAACCTGAATCACATGATATGGAGGGGATTGGAACACCTGAATCACATGATATGGAGGGGATGGGAACACCTGAATCACATGATTGGGAGTGCTGGCCCAATACTTTTGGCAATATAGTGTATATGGTCTTATACGTAACCTGGGTGGTAGGCTGCTCTGGTCATGACCCAAGACCCTTACCAGCTAGATAGGATCTTGTATACAAAGATACACAAATAATTGCAGCACAAACAGCCCCCCTGTGTAAACATTTACATTCGATAGTACTGTGCATTTATTAATATTTTATGAAAATTTATCCAATTATGTGAAAAAACTAAAAAGGGATTTTGATTTTCACATAATTAAATAATAGAAGTGAATATTCACACAATTTGTTGTGTGAGATATCTCAACTCCTTTAGTAAATCAGCCTCAATATCTTCATTATAAGCATTCTCCTTATAGAATAAAGGCAGTCTGGCTGCAAATCTGAAAGTTGGATGTGATTTTATTTATTTATTTAGTTATTTATTTATTAGATAGTGGAATAAATGTTTGTCGAATGTTGCTGTTATACACAAAAGTTACTTTAGAATTCCTAAAACAAAGAAACTTTTTCTATCTGAGACTAAAAATGAACACATCATGTTTTTGTATTTTTTGCTTCTTGTTATTGTAATAATGACTATATTCTGTTACAGCGGGGCCACTATCAACATCGCTGGAACAGCAAATTTCACAATCACGATGGGTCTGTTCCAGGATTCCAGCTACACCACCCCATATACTGACTCCGAGGTGTGGCTGGACTCCTCCTCCATGCTATATGTTGGTGTCATTGTAACTGGAGCCACGGCTTCATCGCCATTTGTGCTCATCATGAAAAACTGCTACGCCTCTCCAACAGCCGACAGCTCCTACGGCCCCCGATATGATATCCTGATAAACCAGTAAGTTCATTACATGTGTTGTATATTATTGGTATCAAGCTATAGTAAGCTTTGTCATTTTATCCTTTTTCCAGCATTGCCAAATAAATACAGAACACCCAATCAGATCTGTAAGTAGGAAAATCTGAATATTCCATTGCAGGATTGGACAAACCCCAGGAGAACCCATATTCCTCAGATATAGCCGAGTGATGAGGATCACAGGAGCCCCGTCATTTTATTGGGGACATGGTTGGATGCTTCTCCCTGCCCTTCACTTGATTTATGTGATAGCAATACTTGGGGTGACAATATACAGAGGAACAGTTGGTTTTCCTATTGGGTAGATGAAGTGTTGAAGAATGACAGTGAAGGAACAGTGGAGTGTAGGTACGGGTGGGAAATGTTACCAAACTTTACTTATGAAAGTAGTAGTTCCAATCTGACTGGAGTTTGCAAAATGTGTTCTTTAGATTTGACTCGCGGCACTACAAGGCAAAGTCTAATCAAAGATTATGAGGAATATAAAGCTGCCTGGATAAGACGGAAGATTTAAAAGGAACTGATGTGGGTAGTGGGGAGACCTATTTAAAAAAGCTCTGTAGATTTTTAAGAATTTTTATGATAATCTTAGCAAGGGACTGGCATGCTTACCCATCCTTCACCCATGGGGAGTACAGAGCTGAATGCCGGGGGTGCTGGGCTTCTATATGTTGTGTGAGAGTTTGGAGGAGGACACATTGTTGAAAAGAAAGAAACTCACAAACAACAGATACAAACCCAGAACAGAAGACATTCAGCTTTGTACCCCCCATGGGTGATGGGTGGGGAAGTATGCCAATCCCTTACAAGATGATAATCAAAATCCTTAAAATCTAAAGTACTTTAATGTTCAATAGGTTTTTATTAAGGGTTTTAAGATACATACATCACAAATACAAAGGATCCACAATTGGAGCAAGTGATGGTAACACACATAGGCTGGTAATAGGATCTGCAATACACTTGTACAAGAAAGGAGCATTGAGGCACCTTAACCACTTAAGGATCGCCCTATAGCAGATAAACTGCTACAGAGCAGCCCTCCTGTGCAAAACCACATACATATACAGTCATGGCCGAAATTGTTGGCACCCTTGATATTTTTCCTGAAAATCAAGTATTTCACACAAAAAAGGTATTGCATTAACACATGTTTTGCTATACACATGTTTATTCCCTTTGTATGTATTGGAACAAATATAAAACAGAGGCAGAAAAGCAAATATGACATAATGTCACACAAAACCCCAAAAATGGGCTGGACAAAAGTATTGGCACCCTTAACTTAATATTTGGTTGCACACCCTTTGGAAAACATAACTGAAATCAGTCGCTTCCTATAACCATCAATAAGCTTCTGACACCTCTCACCCGGAATTTTGGACCACTCTTCCTTTGCAAACAGCTCCAGGTCTCTCTTATTGGAAGGACACCTTTTCCCAACAGCAATTTTAAGATCTCTCCACAGGTGTTCAATGGGATTTAGATCTGGGCTCATTGCTGGCCACTTCAGAACTCTCCAGCGCTTTTTTGCCATCCATTTCTGAGTGCTTTTTGACGTATGTTTGGGGTCATTGTCCTGCTGGAAGACCCAGGATCTTGGACGCAAACCCAGCTTTCTGACACTGGGCCCTACAGTGCGACCCAAAATCCTTTGGTAATCCTCAGATTTCATGATGCCTTGCACACAGTCAAGGCACCCAGTGCCAGAGGCAGCAAAACAACCCCAAAACATCATTGAACCTCCACCATATTTTACCGTAGGTACTGTGTTTTGTTCTTTGTAGGCCTCATTCCGTTTTCGGTAAACAGTAGAATGATGTGCTTTACCGAAAAGCTCTATCTTGGTCTCATCTGTCCACAAGACGTTTTCCCAGAAGGCTTTTGGCTTACTCAAGTACATTTTGGCAAACTGTAGTCTTGCTTTTTTATGTCTCTGTGTCAGCAGTGGGGTCCTCCTGGGTCTCCTGCCATAGCGTTTCATTTCATTTAAATGTCGACGGATAGTTCGCGCTGACACTGATGCTCCCTGAGCCTGCAGGACAGCTTGAATGTCTTTGGAACATGTTTGGGGCTGCTTATCCACCATCCGGACTATTCTGCGTTGCAATCTTTCATCAATTTTCCTCATCCGTCCACGACCAGGGAGATTAGCTACAGTGCCATGGGTTGCAAACTTCTTGATAATGTTGCGCACTGTGGACAAAGGCAAATCTAGTTCTCTGGAGATGGACTTGTAACCTTGAGATTGTTGATATTTTGCCACAATTTTGGTTCTCAGGTCCTCAGACAGTTCTCGTCTCCTCTTTCTGTTGTCCATGCTTAGTGTGGCACAGACAGACACACAATGCAAAGGTTAAGTGAACGTCTCTCCTTTTTATCTGCTTTCAGGTGTGATTTCTATATTGCCCACACCTGTTACTTGCCCCAGGTGAGTTTACAGGAGCATCACATGCTTGTAACATTCTTATTTATCCGCAGTTGTGAAAGGGTGCCAATACTTTTGTCCAGCCCATTTTTGGAGGTTTGTGTGACATTATGTCGAATTTGCTTTCTTTCCTCCCTTTTTTTGTTTTGTCCCAATACACACAAAGGGAATAAACATGTGTATAGCAAAACATGTGTTAATGCAATACGTTTCGTGAGAAATACATGATTTCCTGGAGAAATATCAAGGGTGCCAACAATTTCGGCCATGACTGTACATGATTCCACACGTCTGCCTAGGGGGCGCACACGAGTGCCGCCGGTGTACCACTTTGGCTGTGAATACTCACAGAAGAAACTGATCTGTGAGTTCCGTACAGCGAATGTCCACTGGCACCAGCCAATTATTGGGCGGAGAAATAGATCAGAGCTCTGCCAATGTAAACAAGGCAGAGCTCTGTTCTGACAGAGGGGATGTGATGGATCCTGTGTCTTTGCAAAGCAGGGAATAAGATCAATCACTTCCCTTAGTAAAAGCAGCACACAGTTTACACTGAAACACTAGCTAGGCACACAGTTAACTCTTTGATCGCCTTAGATGTTTAGCACCTTCCTCACCGGTGTCACTACTACAGTGTCAGTCTATCTTTTCAGCACTGATCACTGTATCCGTGTCACTGGTTCCCACAAGGTGTCAGTTAGTGTCCGATTGTCTGATGCAATATCGCAGTCCTTCTATAAGTCACTGATCACTGCCATTATAAAAAAATTACAAATAAACATTCCAGTCTATATCCCATAGTTTGTAGACATAACTTTTGTGCAAACCAATCAATATACGCTTATTGGCATTTTTTTACCACAATTATGTAGCAGAATACATTCTGGCCTAAATTTATGAAGAAATTAGATTTTTTAAATGTTTTTATTGGATATGTTTTATCGCAGAAATTTTAAAAAATATATATTTTTAAACTGTCTTTTCTTGTTTAGAACGCAAAAAAAAAAAGCGCAGTGGTGATCAAAGAATACTAAAAGAAAGCTCTACTTGTGGGCAAAATGACATCAATTTTATTTGGGTATAGCTTTGCATGACCGCGCAATTGTCATGTAAAGTAACACAGTGCTGTATATAAAAAATGGCCGGTCATAAATCTTTCGGAGGGCAAGCGGTTAACACTGGCTGCCATTACTTGTATGAAAAAAAAAAAATTAAATTCCAGTCTATATCCCATAGTTTGTAGACATTATAACTTTTGTGCAAACCAATCAATATACACTTGTTCGCATTTTTTTACCACAATTATGCAGCAGAATACATTCTGGCCTAAATTTATTAAGAACAATGTTTTTTATTAGATATGTTTTATAGCAGAAATTTTAAAAATATATATTTTTTTAAACTGTGTTTTTTTTTTTATTATAACGCAAAAACAACAACAAAAAAAAAAGCGCAGTGGTGATCAAAGAATACCAAAAGAAAGCTCTATTTGTGGGCAAAATGACATCAATTTTATTTGGGTATAGCTTTGCATGACCGCGCAATTGTCATGTAAAGTAACGCAGTGCCGTATATAAAAAAATGGCCCGGTCATAAATCTTTCGGAGGGCAAGTGGTTAACACTGGCTGCATGATTTTGTTAAAGTCTTGTTACTTTTTTCAAGTTGTTTTTTTGCATTTGTGTCTAAAACTCAAGGTAATAAAAAAGGGAAAGGACAGGTTGGAAATGATTTGATCTTTTTTACATAATGAATGGGCCTCCTGTTTGCTCACCAAACTGATTCTAGAATTTACCTGTCAGGCATTGGTGTCGGAATCTAATCAATGGTGGAAAAAAAAACCAAAATGACCTTTCAGATCAGGAAAACTGCTACAGGAAAGAGAATATTAATGAATGGAAATAACTCACCTTTATAGATTGATATTGCTGAAAATATTCTGATCCTTGTCTGATGATATCACTTTTAGATGTCCCAACAAGAATGACCCAACACTCTCCATGGCGGAAAATGGAGTGTCCCTTAAAGGTCGCTTTTCACTTCAAGTGTTTAAATTCCTGGCAGGATTCAGTCAGATTTACTTACACTGTCAGGTCGGCTTGTGTGACACCTCCAACTCCTACTGTGCAGCTGTGAGTATTGATTGGTAATGTACATTTCTGTGTTCTAAGGTTGGGAATTCAGGAAAATAGATGAATTCCAAGTCAAAACTGATACATGTGAAATGTTTCTTTTGAAAAGGAATTTTGTTAATCTGTTTGGCTAGTCTTGTGGTTTAGGAACACCTGCCACACTGCACAGCCAGAAATATAACTCCACTGTTTCCTGTTTCAGTAACTTTCTTTGTCACCTGCCTGCTAATTGGACAATGAGTTATCATAGAGATGATGATGGTTGATTATCTAATGAGCAGGCTAGAGATAGAGATGGGAGCAGGAGCCTGAAAATCTGAAGAAGAAAGTAGGAGCGGCGCCCTCTATAGGTGTAGTGTGGTAGAAGGGTGGGAATCACAAATCAGACTGGAAAGGACTTCCATGTTATTTTGGCAGGTTAAAGATTTTACTATACTGATAGGCTAATTGGGCTCCACTTAAAGCGGAACTCTACTTACCTGTTCTCCAGTGTTGTGTTCCCCCAGAGCTCCCCACTGGGCACTGACATCATCAGCCTGGTGGTCTTTGGGTATCAATCCAGGGATGATGTAGTTGGCTGGCCCAAGATGTTGTGACTCCCACACATGCGTGCACAGCTCAGTGTATAGAGAGGACAGGCAGGCAAGGGAAGTGTAATGCAGAGACATTGTATCTATATTCTGCATGAAAGATCCTGCCCGTCCTCAATGGTTTATTTGTGACATTTAGATTGTAATGGTTCCCATATTAACAAAATAAATAAATAACAAACAAATCATACTTACCTGCCCTGTGCAATGGTTGTGCACAGAGCAGCCCTGATTCCCCTCTTCTCGGGTCCCCCACCAGTGCTTCTGGCCCCTGCCTGCCCTGAAGGCATTCAAGCATGCTCGCTCCCGCTCCACCTCTGTGTGCCTATAAGACACAGAGAGCGTGTCTCTGCCCCGCCTCCCACTCTCTCCTCACTGGCTAAGATTGAAAGAAGCGGAAGCCAATGTCTCCCGCTGCTGTGTCTCAGCCAATGAAGAGGGAGAGACCTAAGAGATCCAATGCTCTCATGCACAGTGCTGGATCACAATGGGGGGAGGGGAAGACTTAAGGTTTTTTACCTTCATGCCTATAATGCAAAAACTTTCTGCCTTTACAACACATTATTCCATTTTAAACTGCGAGTGTTGTATGTCTAATGAGGCGGGAATATTAGAGTGCAAGCTCCTCCGGTGCAGCCGATTGGCTCAGAGCTCCTTGTCCAGCATTACAGAATGTGTGACGGCTTTATGAAACAATATTAATATTAAAATACTACCACTACTACTACCACTACTACTACTATCACTACTATCATCACTACTACTACCACTACTACTACCACTACTACTACTACTATCATCACTACTACTACCACTACTACTACTACTACTACCACTACTACTACTACTACTAACACTACTACTACTACTACTACTACTACCACTACTACTACTACTACTAACACTACTACCACTACTACTACTACTATCATCACTACTACTACCACTACTACTACTACTACTACCACTACTACTACTACTACTATCACTACTACTACTATCACTACTATCATCACTACTACTACCACTACTACTACTATCACTACTACTACTATCACTACTATCATCACTACTACTACCACTACTACTACCACTACTACTACTACTATCATCACTACTACTACTACTACCACTACTACTACTACTACTACTAACACTACTACTACTGCTACTACCACTAATACTTCCAATACTACTACCAATACTACTACTACTACTACTACTACTACTACTACTTCCACTACTACTACTACTACAACTACTACTACTACTACCATGACTACTACTACTTCTACTACTACTACCAACACTACCACTACTGCTAGTACTACCAACACTACTACTACTACTACTAATAATAATAATAATGTGTGACTTTGGTTGGTCAGTTGGATTAAGTTCTTCTGTTGGTTTGTCTTTATGTGGCAAATATTATCAGTTTCTTTGATAAACTAATGAAAAACAATGTTAGGAAAATTGAAAATTCAATTAAAATTAATATTTATAAAAAATAATATATATAAGACAATGGCACATACATTTACTATTAATTTGAAATTTCTTGGAATGTTTATTACATGACAGTTTGATAATTTTTTTTATCATATAATAGTTCATGTCTTCAAGTCGGCACGTTATGTATTTATTGCAATTGAAAGTATTTCCTATTTGTAACAATGAATTGATAATAATGATATTTATTGCATTCATTTGTTCCCCTTAAAAATATTCTTGAACAATATACATAATTAACTGATATTTCCAATAAGATGAGGAGTTTTATTTGCAGTATAAACATGTTGTCATTTATATAACACCCGGGGCTCTTTGGGAAGATCTGATAATACATTAAGAATTGTTCTCATATCCGGGATGTAGGAACCCTCAGAATTTGACAATACATGTTTGTGACATCTCTATTATTGTTTCTGGGTTAGAATTTGATGACTCTTTTTGGGGTTTTAGAGTTGTCCGGCTATGAGATCTTCTTCGGTTGGCAATGATAATGTGAAAAATATAACTATTGGACCCATATACCAGAAAGGTAAGATTTATTTTTATAAAGACTGTTTTTGGAAATATGTGATGTCTGCTATACTGTACATGTGACTGTCAATATCTACTTCTAGTTCACAAAACATTTGTATAACAATGCTTAGCATGGGAAGGTGTTAGTGGTATGGTACAGGACACGGGATCTTTAGTTGTTGCACTGGGTATTATGCATCTGCCTTCAGGTGATTGGACGCCGGTAAAAAAGAGAAGTCTACAGGGACATCCCCCTATATAAGACCTCCCACTCCCAGAGAGCCTCAGTTGTTTGCTAGTGTTAGCTTAGTGAAGTTTCCTTTTCCTATGGAGCTTTTCTTACTCTGTTGATTCCGATTATATTCATTGCGGAACCATAGTCACTGCGACTCTTGTGCAGCAAGGGCGGTTGGATCTTCTTGCTGTTGTCCAGCAGCTCCTCTGCACACATCACTTTACAGTTGGAAACCAAATGGAGGAATTTTTGTCATTCTGGATCTAAAGACTCTCAATGCGTTCAGAGGTTCTGCATGGGTTCTGCCAGGCCAGTAATTGCCTCCTTGCTTCTGATTTTTTTGCTTCAGTAGACATTTGGGAAGCCTACTTGTACATCTCCATCTATCCTCCCCATCAATGCTATCTGAGTTCTGCAATGGATGATCAGCATCACTCCTTGTCTCTCATCACTTTGGCCTGTCCTTGGTACCTTCGGGTTTTCACAAAAGCGCTTGCCCCAGTCTGAGCTCTGCTCTGTGTTCTGGGGATTCCTGTTGTGGGATTCCTGGATGATCTCCCGGTAAAGGATCAGTCCTCCCTATCCCTGTCAGCTAACATCCAGTGGACGATGCAGATTCTGCAAAGCTTTGGTTTAATCCTCAGCCTATGTAAGTCATTGCTGGAACCTTCTCACAAACTAGAGGGCTTTGGCCTGTTATACATGATCCAGGATTTTACTACCCTGGGGCAAAGTCATGTGGCTGCACGATTTTTTGGGGGTGGAAGGATTGCCTCTTTGAAGCAGTGCCATACGTCTACTTTCTCTCCAGTCTGTTGCATCTCACCATTTTGTCAGCATCAGACCCCAAGGCCAGACTCTCACTGGCGTTTGGGGTTTCCAACTCAGTACTGGAGTCAAGGAAGTAATTTCACTCCAAAGATGTGGAATGGGAAGCATACATGATTTTCTCATGGATAGAACTGTATATTCTGGCCCTATACACATCCACATCCCTGGAGTGGAAAGCTGGCAAGTGAACATGCTCAGTCTTCATGAAATTCTATCTTGCTTGGTGCAAGTTAAGGAAATTTCTACTTAGAAATACTCCAGGGAACTCATCCTGCCCTTCTGCCAGTCTGGTCTGCATCAGCACATGGCTTTGAGTACTAAAGTGGCAAAATATCAGCCTTGGCTGTATTGTTTCATATGTCATTGGCTTCTCATTCACTATTTAAGGCTTTTGTATAAGTTGTCTCACACATCTTTCACTTTGCACACTCCACTGTTTCTCCATGGGGTCTTCATCTGTTTTTTTTTAGCTTTTGAGAAGCTGCCCTTTGAACCTGTTGGGGATATTCCCTTGTTTGACCTCATTTACAAGGTGGCCATTCTTGTTACTATCACCTCTACGCGAAGGGTCTCTGAGATAGCAGCCTTAGCCTGTGAGGAGCCCTTCCAACTGTTGCACAAGGACAAGGTTATCCTAAAGCAGGGGTGGGCAAACTTTTTGACTTGAGGGCCGCAATGGGTTCATATATTGGACCCGGGGGCCGGACCAAGAGTAGATGAATGATGTGTATGTGTCATCCACAGTAAGTATAGTAATATTCCCCCATAGTAAGCATAGTAATTAATCCCCCATATAGTAATTCATCCCCCATATAGTAATTCATCCCCCATATAGTAATTAATCCCCCATATAGTAATTCACCCCCCATAGTAATTCATCCCCCATATAGTAATTCATCCCCCATAGTAATTCATCCCCCATAGTAATTCATCCCCCATATAGTAATTCATCCCCCATATAGTAATTCATCCCCCATATAGTAATTCATCCCCCCTATAGTAATTCATCCCCCATATAGTAATTCATCCCCCATATAGTAATTCATCCCCCATAGTAATTCATCCCCCATATAGTAATACATCCCCCATATAGTAATTCATCCCCCATATAGTAATTCATCCCCCATATAGTAATTCATCCCTCATAGTAATTCATCCCCCATAGTAATTCATCCCCCATATAGTAATTAATCCCCCATATAGTAATTAATCCCCCATATAGTAATTCATCCCCCATATAGTAATTCATCCCCCCTATAGTAATTCATCCCCCCTATAGTAATTCATCCCCCCTATAGTAATTCATCCCCCCTATAGTAATTCATCCACCATAGTAATTCATCCCCCATATAGTAATTCATCCCCCAAATAGTAATTCATTCTCCATATTAATTCATTCCCCATATTAAGTCCCCAAGTCCCCCCTGTGTCAATTCACTTACCTTTGCTCCGCGCGTTCCTCTTGCCGTGTTCCCGCGCCTTTCCGGTGTAGCATGAAAATCTGTCTCCTATGAGGATCTGTCCCCCTCGACGTATCTGCGCATGTGCCAGTTTCAGGCATTAGCAGCCGATCGGCAATCTCCGGCACATGCGCAGATACGTCGAGGGGGACAGATCCTCATAGGAGACAGATTTTCATGCTACACCGGTCTTCAGGGCGGACTGTGAGAGGAGCCTAGCGGGAGCCTAGCTCCGTGGGCCGGATTAAAAGGTCCGGCGGGCCGTATACGGCCCGCGGGCCGTAGTTTGCCCATTGCTGTCCTAAAGCCTCCTTCCACCTTGAGGTGGTTTCTTCGCTACACCTCCTCCGGTACATTGTCATTTCTAGCTTATGACCTGCACTGACATAATATTTGCTATGAAAATTTACCTCTTAGTTGGTGCCTCTTTTATGCAATTGGATCCCCTTTTTGTGCTTCCTGAGGGTTCCCAAAGAGGAATTTCTACTTCAGATTCCACCATTACTAAGCGGATTAGACACGTCATCACCTGAGTTCATCATGATCTAAATAATAGATTTCCTCACTTCCCTTTTAACTCTACCAAACCTGTTAGTGCTTCATTGACTTTTCAGCATCAGCCATTTGGTCTTCCATTCACATGTTTGTAAAGATTTACCAGGTGGACATTAAGGCCTCCTCTAATGGTGATTTCAGCCATAGGTGCTACAAGCAGCTCTCTGACTTTGTGGATAAAATAAAAGATGTGGCACTCCTAAACCCACAAAAATAAATGTTGCAAATGGAGAAAGGAAGACTCAAAAGGATATAATAATGAAGTTTATATAGAAAGTTCAATAAACATCCACAGAGCTGGAGGACCTGACTTGTACATTATGGACCAAGAAGAAATTGAGAAAATCTGGTCTCTTGATTGCTTGCTACAAAACTGAAACTATCTTGGAGTGGGAGGAGTTACAAAGGAGGATGACACTGCATACACCCCTTTTTTGTCCAATCACCTGAAAGTAGCTGCATAATAGTCAATGTAATTTATAGGGATCCTGTATTTCAAATTTCACACCAAGAAAAAGATTTTACTGGTATGTCAAAAATATTATGAATTTCCCTCCTCTTGTAATTTTGAGAAGCAGAATATTCTGGCATTTTTCTCACTTTACAACACTTCTTTAAGAGAGTTTTCAAAAGCAAAAAGCAGCGGTTTTGCTAATAGTTCAATGGAGAAGCTGCTGAAATGTATGGTAGAGTGTTTTTGACACTTTTTCCCATGTTTTGCATTTTAATTCTGCCCAGCAATAAAAAAAATTCCATGATTAGAAAAAAAAATAGCTGAACAAAACACAAAAACACATCAAAATCATGTAAAAAATGCGTGTAGAAAAACGCAAACCAAACTGCGAAAAGCACTGAAAAATGGATAACAAGCAAACTGCATAGGTGTGAACTCAGCCTAAAAGTGAAAATAACTTGTTAAAAACTGATGTAGAAGTAATGATGCGCTATTCTGTTTTTTTCTTTTTATATCTATTTCTTTATTTGTAACAAATTGGATATCTGTAATACCCAGGCTTCATTTCAGTAGCTGATATCTCATAAAGTAATTGATACAAAAATATATATTTTAGAAGTACAATAAACCTTTTCTAAAAATCGATGAAAAGTTAAGGTAAAAATGTTAATAATACAAAGTTAAATGAAGTTAATAATACAAATTACATTAATAATATTTGTATCTTTGTTTTACTTTCAGCTGCTGATTTGTCTGTTGGAGGTGAGCTTGAGTTTATTTTTATAATCAGCTGCAATTTTATCAAGTGCATTATACATATAAAAGAAGTATAGAACTAAGTAGAAGTCTTATCACTGGTGGCTGGTAAACGTATTTGGCTGGATAGGAGTTAATTCTTTCCATGCGGAGAGCACCTGTGCTCATTTTTGGTATCCAATCAGAATAAAGGGGATTGGAAAAACATTGAAATTAAAAAATATAGAAATGTGATGGCAGAAAAAGACTAAGTGGTCCATCGAGTCTGTCTGTTTTGTGTGTGTGTGTTGTGGTTTTTTTTGGGGGGGAGTGTTTTTTTTGTTTTATTTTGTTTTGTTTTATTTTTTTTTGGGGGGTGCTTTATTCTTGTTTTGTCTTTTTGTTAATGTTTCCTAAATATGATTGTTTAATAGAAGTTAATTTGAAGTTGCCTTGATATTAATAATTCCAAGCACAGCTGATTTGAGAGCCAATTACGGCTCCACTGAGAGCCAATTACAGCTCCACTGTATATATATATGGGCAGCACAGTGGTTAAATGGTTAGCACTTCCGCCTGGCAGTACTCGGGTCATTGGTTCGAATCCCAACCACGCACCACCTGCCTGGAGTTTGCATGTTCTCCCTGTGCCTGCGTGGGTTTCCTCCGGGTACTCCGGTTTCCTCCCACACTCCAAAGACATGCTGGTAGGTTAATTGGATCCTGTCTAAATTGGCCCTACTATATGAATGAGAGTTAGGAACCTTAGATTGTACGCCCCTTGAGGGTTAGGGACTGAAGTGAATGTACAATATATGTGTAACGTGCTGCGTAAATTGACAGCGCTATATAAGTATCTAAAATAAATATATATGAACAAATGTGATAAGTAACATAGTTTTGTTATAAAAAAAACACCTGATTTGTGTTTATATCTTTTATTTCCAGCTGCTCTGTCTTCTGATGGAGGTAAGAGAGGAAATTATATATTATAATCAATTGCCTTTAGTCATAGTGGATCACATTTGGTTGGCTGGTGGAGTAACTCATTTGGATAAAAATGTCTAAATAAGTCATCTGAGTCCCTATTCTTGGGAAGGTGTGTTCCCTTCCTCCATTCAGTGAAGTTAGGTGGAATTTCGGGCATGTGGAGGTCTTCCTCTGTATTGAGGGATCGGGGTTGTCCCTCCTATGAAACAAAGTAAGAGTCTTAGAACAATTCTCATATAAACTCCGCACCTATAGAAAATACAAGGTGCTGATTGGTAAGTACTGATACTGGACACCTTTTTCTTTCCTGATAAGGGAGGTGGAGATACTACAGAGATATTCCAGAGGTGGAGCGCTGTTTGCTCTAAACAAATATACTCTCAGTAAAAAATAATAAATGTAAATCCACACTGGTGAAAAATTATTATTTGAGAAACAAATAAATAGCTTGTGCTCATAGTATGAATAATCACACAAATCCTCCTCATTACCGTATTATAAAATATGTGCCTCAAAACATTAATGAGCAAATATACTACCTGTAGAGATGCGCACAACAAAAAAAATCTGTTTATTTTGGATTAATTTGGTAAGTTTAAAAATGAATTTTGTCATTATCATTATGTTAGAATGATTCATTTTCTGAATTAATTTTGTATACTCAGATTCCTTTCATATACTCGGATTTGTTTCACATATTTGGAGTTTGGTTTGTATATCCAGATTAGTTTTGGATATTCAGATTAGTTTCATATTTTCAAATTCGGCTAGTCCAACCCACAAAGCGAAATGGAGCGAGCTGATTGGGAGATTTACATAAAAACCAATGGACTAAAATTAATTTTGGATTCATTTGTTATGTTTATTCATTATAAAAAGAAATGGAATTAACTGATTGGACGATATCCGCAAAAAACAATGAAACTAAATTGATTTCAGATTCATTTGTTATGTTCATTTGTTACAAAGAGAAATGCAAGGAGCTAACTGGATGATTTAAAAAAAAAAAAAAAAATGAAATAAAATTTATTTGGATTCATTCATTAAGTTCATTCATAATAAAGAAAATTGGAACGAGTTGATTGGACGATATCCAAAAGAACGAATGGAACTAAATGGTATATTAATTTGTTATGTTATGATTTAGAGATTCTGATGGATTCACCTCCATCCAACCCAACCACAATACGTGGGAATCATCATCTTATTTCATCTTTCCTTGCTGTACTTATTGTAATATGTTTCCATTTCATATATGATGCATTTTTTATAATAATGAAAAATGGTAAATTGAAATGGAACCGGAGGAACGTATGGAACAAAGGAAATTCTGGATCCATTAGTTATGTCGTTACATTATTTCGGATGCTTCAAACAATAATAAAAGGCCCAAACTGTAGTGTCATATCATTAGAATGAAACAAATGAATACAAATTAATTCATTGTTTTGGTATAATTTCATTCAGATTTGTTGAAATTCATTCCTATTGTGATTCAGAAATTAGTATACATCCAAATCTCTGAATAACAACATTTGTTTTCCCGAAATATGATTCGTAATGATAAGAATCACACATGTCTAGCTATCACATTAAAAGTGCAAACAAATAAAGTTCTCATTAATATAATGCTCTTAATAAAATGTCTGTGTACACATTGAAATCTTCAGTGCCAAGTCTGTAATATTTCACAGTTCCATGTGCTTCAACAAGAATCCAGTGACCACAGTGATCAGTGCCTAACCACATACAGCTTGTGGAAAACTCACTCACCTGGTTTCCCACAACCCCTTAAAAGGTCTCTATACTTTTTTTTCTGTGTCTGCTGTTCTGCTTTAAGATCTCCTCCTTTTCCCTACTTTCCTCCAATTCCCTGCCTTAGAGACAGTTTCCTCCACTCTCCATCCACGCCAAGCAAAATATGGGAAACACAGATAATATAACACCATTTTATTTAATAAACCCCACAATATACACACATTGCATACTGACATACTGCATAGATATGTAGGCCTCATACATATAAACTGCACTGCTGGCCCCAAGATGGCTGTGTGCTCCACAGACTGGAATCCTGGGATCCCCATCCCTGAAGACATTCTTTAGATGAAATGCGTTGGGTGGGGCTATGTCCAAGACGTCACTTAAGGTCTGTGGAGCACACAACTATCTTGGATTGGGGCCAGTAGAGGAGGCATACATATCTATGTAGAATTTAAGGTCACAATTTGTGTATATTGTGGTTTATGAAATAAAAGGGTGTTATATTATCTGTGTTTCCCTTGTTTTACATGACGGTGACATGGAGAGTGGAGGGAACTGTCTCTAGGGTGTTATTTACATCGCTGATATAGCCCTGTTGTTTAGATAGGTATATAACAACCAACAACCAAGCAATGAAAAACATACAGGAGCAGTTCTTCTCGTAACAAGATCACATGTATCCCTATACAAAGATTCTCTAAGTGCCCATTGGGTAGGAATACCTGATTAGCAGCAAGTCCATAGTCCTTTAAAAGCAATAGTCCATTAAAGTGATTCTAAAGGTTCATTTTTTTGTAAACTAATAAACATGTCATACTTACCTGCTGTGTGTAATGGTTTTGCACAGAGATAGCCCGGATCCTCCCCTTTTTGGGTCCCCCACTGGCTCCTCCTGTCTGTTGGGTGACCCCACAGAAAGAAGCTTGCTATGGGGCACCCGCTGCTCTGTGTGTCCATTCACAGACCGAGCCATGGCTTTGCCCCGCCCCTCTCTCTCCTCATTGACTGACTGGTTGTAATTGACAGCAGCAAGAGCCAATGGTTCCTACTTGCTGTCTCAGCCAATAAGGAGGTAGAGACTCAGAACAGCCAAGGCTGTCATTCACTCCGCTGAATCACAATGAGGCTCAAATAAGTTCTGAGGGGGCTGGGGGGGCTGCTGCACACAGAAGGTTTTTTTACCTTCATGCAGAGAATTCATGAAGATAAAAAACCTTGATCCTTTAGAACCACGTTAAGGAAAAGAAACCACAAGTGGAAGCAAGAATCCTTAAAGTCCATGTCTGGCAATAATCCATAAAGGCACAAAGTCCATAGCTGGCAGTTAAGAATTCATAAAGTCTTCAGGTTTCCAGCCCCTCAAGGAATCCCTACTGCCCCCCCCCCATCCCCTGGAGGAGGACACAGTCCAGCAGGGTAACAGCGTGCATCTTGGCAGTGACTTAGGAAGAGCTCTCAGGGGCACAGAAGAGACTCTATTTATATGGGCTGACCTGCAGGGGGGGTGGACCTCAGAATTTTGGTGGGAAGACCTGGCCAGCCACATTAACCCTTTCCTCTGAGATCCATTCACCCAGCAGGTCACCCCAGGGACACAGTGCTCACATAAACATCGTAATAGTTGTAACTGAAAATGTGACCCAGATAATTGCAGAAAAGTCGGCACAGAAAAATAAAACATTAACCATTTGTACACACCTGCACTTTCATTTGAATAGTTGTATTTGGTATACACAGACAGATGGGGGGGGGGGTGTCACTGCAGAGTTCCCCGATAATGTCTTGCTGGGGGAAAATGAGTGTACAGATTGGATGACTGATTTCATGTTTAGGGATATTTTTTGAAATGATCATTTTTGTTTTTTGTCTTCCAGGCACTGCTGTACCAATGGCAAAGCTTTTCATCTCCGCCATTGTTTTCCTGTTCCTATTGTACTAGCATTAGTGAGACTCATCCATGTGAATTGGTGTCAGATTTGTAGATCAGTGACACTCTACACATTGTGGAAGGGTTTTATAAACACTCAGAGCAAAGCATGATCCTCTACTGCAGACAAAGTCTTGCCAAGATGGTAAATATCGGGAGAACCACAACCATCACACTTCCTGGCATATCGATTAAATCTTATACGGCTTAAAACATGAACGCATTAATAAATGTGGGAGAATTTTGCTGACCAGCATAGCCAGAAGAAAATAAAAAATGAGAAAGTCAGGTCAAACTTTTGGAAACATATACAAGACTCAAAAAGTGTCCAAAGTGGGACATTTCTGCAAGGAATGATTTGTATCTGGGATAAATAGGAGATATATACACATATATGGGTTGAGGGGAATCTTTTAGGTGGTATTTCATGTGATCATTTTCTATACATGATTACCAAAACTAAACACTATTAGCTTGAAAAAAAACAAATATTATGGAAATGATTTTCAATAAGTATAATACAGATATAATAAATGGCATCTAAAAAGTTTTGTGATGGATTGTCTTTTTTTTGACAAAGGAATACCATTGGATCCTCCCAGATAACTGATGTATACTGTCTGCAAGTATAATATATACAAAATCAAAAATTAAAACCATATGGGACTTTTAAGGGGCCAAAGTAATTTAAAGAAAGCTGAGAAGGTATAATTAAAACAATGTTTTTATTTCACAAAAAATGCATTATTAAAAGGAGTAAACCATACTAACCTATAATTATATAGGAACATGCGGCATATACACTATTATCATCATTTTAATATTCCAAACTGGACTACCATCAATCAGACGAAAAAAAATTTATTGTCATATACAAATAAATCTGAAGAATTCTAATACCAATACCGGGGGGGGGGGTTACGGCTTGGAGCTCGATGTCTGCTTGCTGAAAGAGCTCCACTCTCCTTCTCACTCTCTGAAGCTCCACAGCTGCTCAAGGAGCATTGTCTTCAATGTCCAGCATCTGGGACCCTTCCAGCCATGCCCAAAAGGCAAAATACCCGATCAGCTCTACCAAAGCTGACTGCTTTCTATCCCCCAATTGCAGAGTTCAGTTTGATGGTGGGGAAGCTGCTTTCAGAGACACACAGCACTCATACTCATTGGCTGAGGACACCAGCTCAGTCTTCTTCTGCAACCCACAGCCGACCTTGGGCAGCCCACCTGACAGCCCTTCTACTAGAAGTCCTGCTAAAACAAAGAAGGGAAATGAGCAGGGAAATGAGCCTCTTTCTTCACATAGCTTGTCCCTTCCAATGCTGCTGCTTCCTTTATTGGAGGATATCCCTGCATCTTCACAAACTGCTACTGTTACAGATCCAAAGGACATGTTCATTTCTTTGAGGAATGAAACAAAAGGTGGTGTTTCAAAGTACACTTGGGGACTGGTAATCAAGTAATTCTGTTTTATTCAATTCTATTCTTTTCGAAATATGAATTTGAATGACGGCTATATTTATTCTATTCTATTCCTTTATTTTCTATTCTTTTCTTTTGTATTCTATTTTTTTATTTTGCATTCTGTTTGTTTTATTCTATTCTTTTAAAAAATTGAATTTCAGAAAGCAGCTATCATTTTATTAAACAGAGTAGTGTTCCCCCTGCGCTTAATATGAATAAATCTATACTAAGCAGCTAGAACCTCAAACCTTTTACCTAGAGGTGAATAAACAAACTAAACAATAATATGGTGCAGCACTATATATGCATAAATAAATTAAACCACATAAGTGAAATGATCCTCATAGGACCTACATAAAATGTGCAAAACAGTGAACAATATTGCATAAACACACAAGGTCCTAAACTTGGACCCAGTAAGTGAACTAATAAAATAAATAGTGCATGAACTCATATACTGAACCCACTCCCTAACAAGGGATCAATACCATACACCAATTGTGTACACAGTGAATCCAAATGCAGGATAATAAATAAAAATATATATATATATATAAGTGGGTTCAGTTATCATTTTATTTAGCTATCATTTAGCTATCAATTTATTCTATTCTATTCTATGCCTATACTTTCTATTCTAGTCCATTATTTTATTTTCTGTTCTATTATTTTATATTCCATTCGAAAGACATTCTACATTCTAATGCTGATACACATAGTCTTTGAAGGAAATCAGCAATAATCAGCAATATGTTCATACTTAAAATTTGTTCTCAAATTCAATTTCGTTTTCAAATTCGATTAGAATTTTGGACAAAATTTAATTTCATTATTTCGGATTCATTACTGTTGTAATTTGGATACATCCAAATCTCTGAATAAAGGAAAATCCGTCCGAATTTCTATTGAGAATAACGGAGGATGGAACTCTGAAAGAAATATTCCAGAAACCCCCAATACTGGCCTTCAGACAACCCCCCAATACTGGCCTTCAGACAACCCCCCAATACTGGCCTTCAGGCAACCCCCCAACCTCAGAAATAAACTAATCAGTAAGAAACTTCCTTCTGACGATGATGTCACAAATAGTGGAAGCAAACCCTGCAATAAGAAACACTGCAAGCTGTGCAACCAAATCAATCCATCAAAAAGTGTCCGACACTCAAAAGGATCTTCAATATCTCCGGATCACACAGCTGCACCTCCAGTAATGTGGTGTATCTTATCCAGTGCAGAAAATGCAGCAAAGGATCTTATGTTGGTGAAACAGGACAGAAGGTGCAAACAAGGATGAATCTGCACAGACATACCATCCAGGAACATAAAGAAGATGACCTCTGCACACCTTTATTTTTTTTAATCTTAATAAGGATTTGAATTGCTAAATCAGAAAAAGAAATAACATCAAGGAGTTGAAATATTGTCACTAAAGGCCCAAAAACGAAAATTTTTAAAATGTAAATTGTTTTTTAAATGATCTTCTTTATCTTTCTTATTGATAAGGATGTTGATTGCCAAATTAGAAAAATAAATAACATCTCAGAGTTGAAATATTGCCAATAAAGGTCTATTTTAAATAGTGATTTTCTTCTCTATATTCCTTTAAATTATCTTAATAAGGACTTCAATTCCCAAATCAGAAAAAGAAATAACATCATGGAGTTGAAATATTGTCACTAAAGGTCTAAAAACAAAACATTTAAAAAAATTTAAATTGTTTGTGAAATTCTCATTATCTTTCTTTAATTTTTGTATTATTGATAAGGATGGTACTTGACAAATCAGAAAAAGAATTAACATTTCAGAGTTGAAATATTTCCTGAAAACTAAATTATTTAAAAGTGTGATTTGTTCTTAAAATGATCTCCTCTATATTTCTTGAAATTATTTTTTATCCTAATAAGGATTTCAATTGCCAAATCAGAAAAGGAAATCGCATCATGAAGTTGAAATATTGTCACAAAGTCTCTAAAAACTAAACTATTTTAAAAATGTAAATTGTTTCTAAAATTCACTTTATCTTTCTTTGAATTTTTATTATTATTGATAAGAATGGTAAACGACAGATCAGAAAAATAAATAATATCTCAGAATCTTAATAAGGATTTTAATTGCCAAATCAGAAAAATAAATAACATCATGGAGTTTGAATATTGTCACTAAAGGTCTGAAAACAAAACATTTAAAAAAATTTTAATTGTTTGTGAAATTCTCATTATCTTTCTTTAATTTTTTTTATTATTGATAAGGATGGTACTTGACAAATCAGAAAAAGAATTAACATTTCAGAGTTGAAATATTTCCTGAAAACTAAATTATTTAAAAGTGTGATTTGTTCTTAAAATGATCTCCTCTATATTTCTTGAAATTATTTTTTATCTTAATAAGGATTTCAATTGCCAAATCAGAAAAGGAAATCGCATCATGAAGTTGAAATATTGTCACAAAGTCTCTAAAAACTAAACTATTTTAAAAATGTAAATTGTTTCTAATATTCACTTTATCTCTCTTTGAGTTTTTATTATTATTGATAAGAATGGTAAATGACAGATCAGAAGAATAAATAGCATCTCAGAGTTGAAATATTGCCACTAAAGTCCTGAAAACTAAAATATTTCCAATCGTGTTCTTTTTTTTAGAAACAATTGAGTACTGTCCATGATACTTGTTTTATTTGCACTACCATACAATTTTCAGGACAAGCTGTCTCCTTCTTCAAGGTCCAGGCAGTACTACGTCTCAAATTTTTAGCAGAATGTTAAAAGAAACAATCTCTGAGAGAAAAAAATAAATAAAAAAATAAACAAAAATAAACAAAAAAATGTACACAGCAATGGTAATAAAACTAGGATTAGACTAGAGATAAGACAGAGTAAAAGCAAAGACTGACATCAAGCAAGATGGAAGATACTATTTTTTTCTTTAAATTCTTTTTTTCATTCTTTCAATGTTTATTATCTTAATATGGATAATCATTGACCATACATAACATTTTAAGTCTCAGAGCTGAAATATTGCCACTAAAGACCTGGAAACCAAAATATTTAAAATGTGATTTGCTCTTAAAATTTTCATCTCTATATTTCTTTAAATTTTTTTCATCATATTAAGGATACTAATTGAAAATCATATAAAGAAATAACATCACTTAACATTGTCACTAAAAGTCTATAAACTAAAATATTGTAAAATTGTAAATTGATATTAAAATTCTCTTCGTTATCTTTCTTTGAATTTTTATTATTATTGTTAAGGTTGGTAATTTACAAATCAGAAAAATAAATGACATCTCAGAGTTGAAATATTGTCACTAAAGGTCTGAAAACTAAAATATTTCCAAGTGGGGTTTGTTCCTAAAATTCTCTTCTTCTTTCTTTCTTTAAATTTTTTTATCTTAATATGGATATTAATTGACAAATCATAAGAATTTTTTTTTTTCAAATATTGCCAATAAAGGCATGAAAACCAAAATCTTTAAATCTATTATTTGTTTTTAAAATTCTCTTCTCTCTATATATATATTTTTTTATCTTAATAAGGATTTTGATTGGCAAATCAGAAAAATAAATAACATCATGAGGTTGAAATATTGTCACTAAAGGCCTAAAAACTAAAATATTGTAAAATTGTAAATTGATATTAAAATTCTCTTCATTATCTTTCTTTGAATTTTTATTATTATTGTTAAGGTTGGTAATTTACAAATCAGAAAAAGAAATGACATCTCAGAGTGTAAATATTGTCACTAAAGGTCTGAAAACTAAAATATTTCCAATTGGGGGTTGTTCCTAAAATTCTCTTTTTTTTCTTTCTTTGAATTTTTTTATCTTAATATGGATATTAATTGACAAATTATAAAAAAAAAATCATTTTTCAAATATTGCCAATAAAGGCCTGAAAACCAAAATCTTTAAATCTATTATTTGTCTTTAAAATTCTCTTCTCTCTATATATATATTTTTTATCTTAATAAGGATTTTAATTGACAAATCAGAAAAATAAATAACATCATGAGGCTGAAATATTGTCACTAAAGGCCTAAAAACTAAAATATTGTAAAATTGTAAATTGATATTAAAATTATTTTCGTTATCTTTCTTTGAATTTTTATTATTATTGTTAAGGTTGGTAATTTACAAATCAGAAAAAGAAATGACATCTCAGAGTTGAAATATTGTCACTAAAGGTCTGAAAACTAAAATATTTCCAATTGGGGTATGTTCCTAAAATTCTCTTCTTTTTCTTTCTTTGAATTTTTTTATCTTAATATGGATATTAATTAACAAATCATAAAAAAAAATCATTTTTCAAATATGGCCAATAAAGGCCTGAAAACCAAAATCTTTAAATCTATTATTTGTTTTTAAAATTCTCTTCTCTCTCTATATATATATTTTTTTATCTTAATAAGGATTTTAATTGACAAATCAGAAAAAGAAATAACATCATGGAGGTTGAAATATTGTCACTAAAGGCCTAAAAACTAAAATATTTAAAAAATGTAAATTGTTTCTAAAATTCACTTTATCTCTCTTTGAGTTTTTATTAGTATTGATAAGAATAAAAAACTAAATTTTTTTAAAATGTAAAGTGTTCTTAAAATGTTCTTCTTTATCTTTCTATGAATTTGTATTATTATTGATAGAGTTGGTACGTTACAAATCAGAAAAAACGAATAACATCTCAGAGTTGAAATACTGTCACTAAAGGCCTAATAACGAAAATATTTTACAATCATATTGTGAAGTGAAAAAATGCTGCGCTACATGAAACAATGGCACAATCCTCATATAACAAAAAACAAAAAAGTGAAAAATAAAAAAAAATAGATATATAGAAGATAAAAAAATGGAATAAATTATTAATATTGAAATAATAAAATAAAAAAAAAAAAAAAATATATATATATATATATATATACACACATTAACAATATATATACATATATGAACATACATCCTCCACCATATATCTGCTCACCTCACGCAGTGTGACCGCACATTGTACAATGTTACGGTCTAACGGCACTTTTGGTCCCATATGGACTCAGAAGATCAGCTTGCTGAATGAAGACTCCAAAGTGAGCTCCCTCCTGATAAACGTCTTTGTATCAGCTAGAGTTGAAATATTGCCACTAAAGGTCTAATAACTAAAATATTTAAAAATGTAAATTGTTCTTAAAATTCTCTTCTTTATCTTTCTTTGAATTTGTATTATTATTGATAAGGTTGGTAAGTTACAAATCAGAAAAAGAAATAACATCTCAGAGTTGAAATATTGTCACTAAAGGCCTGAAAACTGAAATATACTATATCCGCTCTCCCCGGACCCCGCATTCACTATATCCGCTCTCCCCGGACCCCGCATTCACTATATCCGCTCTCCCCGGACCCTGCATGCACTATATCCTCTCTCCTCGGACCCTGCCTGCACTATATCTGGTCTCCCCGGACCCCGCATTCACTCTATTCACTCTCCCCGGACCCTGCATTCACTATATCTGGTCTCCCCGGACTCTGCATCCACTATATCCTCACTCCCTGGACCCCCGCATTCACTATATCTGCTCTCCCAGGACCCCGCATTCACTATATTCGCTCTCCCCGGACCCCGCATTCACTATATCCGCTCTCCCCGGACCCCGCATTCACTATATGATCTCTCCCCGGACCCCGCATTCACTATATCCGCTCTCCCTGGACCCCGCATTCACTATATGATCTCTCCCCGGACCCCGCATTCACTATATCCGCTCTCCCCGGACCCCGCATTCACTATATCCGCTCTCCCCGGATCCCCCATTCACTATATCCGCTCTCCCCAGACCCAGCATTCACTATATGATCTCTCCCCGGACCCCGCATTCACTATATCCGCTCTCCACGGACCCCGCATTCACTATATCCGCTCTCCCCGGACCCTGCATTCACTATATCCTCTCTCCCCGGACCCCGCATTCACTATATCCGCCCTCCCCGGAACCCGCATTCTCTATATCCGTTCTCCCCGGACCCCGCATTCACTATATCCGCTCTCCCCGGACCCCGCATTCACTATATCCGCTCTCCCCAGACCCCGCATTCACTAAATCCGCTCTCCCCGGACCCCGCATTCACTATATCCGCCCTCCCCGGACCCCGCATTCTCTATATCCGCTCTCTCCGGACCCCGCATTCACTATATCCGCTCTCCCCAGACCCCGCATTCACTATATCCGCTCTCCCCGGTCCCCGCATTCACTATATCCGCTCTCCCCAGACCCCGCATTTACTATATCCCCTCTCCCCGGACCCCGCATTCACTATATCCGCTCTCCCCGGACCCCGCATTCACTATATCCGCTCTTCACGGATCCCCCATTCACTATATCCGCTCTCCCCGGACACTGCATTCACTATATCTGCTCTCCCAGGACCCTGCATTCACTATATCCGCTCTCCCCGGACCCCGCATTCACTATATCCGCTCTCCCCGGACCCCGCATTCACTATATTCGCTCTCCCCGGACCCTGCATTCACTATATCCGCTCTCCCCGGACCTCGCATTCACTATATCTGCTTTCCCCGTACCCCGCATTCACTATATCCGCTCTCCCCGGACCCCGCATTCACTATATCCGCTCTCCCCGGACCCCACATTCACTATATCCGCTCTCCCCGGACCCTGCATTCACTATATCTGGTCTTCCAGGACCCCGCATTCACTATATTCGCTCTCCCCGGACCCCGCATTCACTATATCCGCTCTCGCCGGACCCCGCATTCACTATATCCACTCTCCCCGGACCCCGCATTCACTATATCTGCTCTCCCTGGACCCCGCATTCACTATATCCGCTCTCCCTGGACCCCGCATTCACTATATCCGCTCTCCCCGGACCCCGCATTCACTATATCTGCTCTCCCTGGACCCCGCATTCACTATATCCGCTCTCCCTGGACCCCGCATGCACTATATCCGCTCCCCCCGGACCCCGCATTCACTATATCCACTCTCCCCGGACCCCGCATTCACTATATCCGCTCTCCCCGGATCCAGCATTCACTATATCTGCTCTCCCCAGACCCTGCATTTACTATATCCACTCTCCCCGGACCCCGCATTCACTATATCCGCTCTCCCCAGACCCTGCATTTACTATATCCACTCTCCCCGGACCCCGCATTCACTATATCCGCTCTCCCCGGACCCTGCATTCACTATATCCACTCTCCCAGGACCCCACATTCACTATATCTTCTCTCCCCGGACCCTGCATTCACTATATCCGCTGTCCCCGGACCCTGCATTCATTATATCCGCTCTCCCCGGACCCTGCATTCACTAAATCCGCTCTCCCCGGACCCTGCATTCACTATATCTGCTCTCCCAGGACCCCGCATTCACTATATTCGCTCTCCCCGGACCCTGCATTCACTAAATCCGCTCTCCCCGGACCCCGCATTCACTATATCCGCTCTCCCCGGACCCCGCTTTCACTATATCCACTCTCCCCGGACCCCGCATTCACTATATCCGCTGTCCCTGGACCCCGCATTCACTATATCTGTTCTCCCCAGACCCGGCATTCACTATATCCTCTCTCCCCGGACCCTGCATGCACTATATCCTCTCTCCCCGGACCCTGCCTGCACTATATCTGGTCTCCCCGGACTCTGCATCCACTATATCCTCACTCCCTGGACCCCCGCATTCACTATATCTGCTCTCCCAGGACCCCGCATTCACTATATTCGCTCTCCCCGGACCCCGCATTCACTATATCCGCTCTCCCTGGACCCCGCATTCACTATATGATCTCTCCCCGGACCCCGCATTCACTATATCCGCTCTCCCCGGACCCCGCATTCACTATATCCGCTCTCCCCGGATCCCCCATTCACTATATCCGCTCTCCCCGGACCCAGCATTCACTATATGATCTCTCCCCGGACCCCGCATTCACTATATCCGCTCTCCCCGGACCCCGCATTCACTATATCCGCTCTCCCCGGATCCCCCATTCACTATATCCGCTCTCCCCGGACCCCGCATTTACTATATCCGCTCTCCCCGGACACTGCATTCACTATATCTGCTCTCCCAGGACCCCGCATTCACTATATCTGCTCTCCCAGGACCCTGCATTCACTATATCTGGTCTCCCCGGACCTCGCATTCACTATATCCGCTCTCCCCGGACCCCGCATTCACTATATCTACTCTCCCCGGACCCCACATTCACTATATCTGCTCTCCCAGGACCCCGCATTCACTATATCTGCTCTCCCAGGACCCCGCATTCACTATATCCGCTCTCCCCGGACCCCGCATTCACTATATCTACTCTCCCAGGACCCCGCATTCACTATATCTGGTCTCCCACAGCACACAGAATATGGAAATGCAATTATTTTAGTAAATATAAACTGCTAAATACCTTTTCTCACCAGCAGTATATAGCAGTCTTGTGACTTCTATCAGTGTCCAGCAGAGCACTGGTTAATGCTTGTAGGAGGAGTTTTCATTCCCCTCTAACTGTCCTATGATACTGCAGGACCCCTGACCCTCTGTCTGGACAGTGCTGATTGGCCTTGTTCTGATCACATGCATCCTCCTAAAGAAAAAAAAACCTCTCTAGCCATACACACCAAACTGAGCATGCACAGAGTGATTCCTGGAGCTTTGTACTATCAGCAGATGGATTGGGGACAGTAGAAGAAGAAGAGAAGACAGGATCAAACAGCCTTTTTACACAATGCAGATAATTAACCCCTTATGTTCCACAGTGAGTATAACAAGCATGCTTTACTGCATCTACAGACTGATTGTACTGTTGTGGGTTTAGTAACACTTTAATGTGATGTTTTATTTTATCTCCTTGCAGCATGAAATAAACACATTAAAATTAAAATAAAAGTGTAATATACTAAAGCCAGCCATCCATGGATGGAATCTCAGCTGGACTGGCCAAGATTTGACCCATCTATGGGCAGGCTGGTTGTATCCAAGTTGATCCATTGATTGACTTCAGTACAGCCAGCCTGTTGGATTTTGCACATGCGATTTTGGCCAGTGGCTATAGCCTCTGGTGAGCAGCAGTGAGTCTTGTGTCCTGCCGGCCGGGAAAGCTCCCCACCAGCAGAACACAATATATAAATTGGACTACATCTAAGAAACCAAAGCTGAGGCAGTCTAGCCAATGCAGTTTTCTGAATGAGCGCCCAAAGTATCCCCAAGAAGAGGTCTCAAAGGAAGGCACCAGGAGAAAAACAAATCTTGGGTTGTGTTAGGTGTGAATATCCAGGGAGCTCATCTTCTATTTTCATTACCTATCTGGTGCTAAAAGATTAATATATTGAAGATCTATTCAAAGAGCTAAACTGTGAAGAAAAGGTGACATAATGGTCAAACTTCACTTACAATACAGAAAAGGTAATTTACTGAAAATATTTAACTTATTTACCTCGAAGTCTCAAGGAGTGTTCGGTTATTTTGTTAATAATGCTTCGGGCGACAACAAAAACATTTTTTTGAGTAGCAAACATGGCAAAGTATAAGGAAGTCAACATGTAATATGATAAGGAATGCACCGAGAGGCATTGTTGTGGTTTTCCCTTTTGAGGGGCAACAAAGCAGACATTGTACTTGTGAATAGAGATGAGCGAAGTGAAATTCGTTTTGAATATTAGGAAAAATTCGATTTGCACCGAATCCGAAAATTAGCAAACTTCGGATGCACGAATCAAATTTTTCCCGATCGGCCGATTTTCATCCCTTCTACAGCCAGCAAAAAGTGTCCCTGCAGAGAGCTCCGCTATTTCTGACAGTTCTCTGAGAAGTTCCTTCACATTTACAGCGGTTGAAACATTGTATCTATTTGTTTCCATTTAGGATACAGATGTTTTTATTCGGAAACAAATAGATACAATGTTTCAACCGCTGTAAATGTGAAGGAACTTCTCAGAGAACTGTCAGAAATAGCGGAGCTCTCTGCAGATACACTTTTTGCTGTACTGGAATTCTTCTTTTTTTCATTCTTCTTCTTCTTTTCATTCTTCTTCTTTTCATTCTTCTTCTTCTTCTTCTTCTTTTCATTCTTCTTCTTCTTTTCATTCTTCTTTTCATTCTTCTTCTCCTTCTTCTTCTTCTCCTTCTTCTTCTTCTTCTTTTCATTCTTCTTCTTCTTTTCATTCTTCTTCTTCTTCTTTTCATTCTTCTTTTCATTCTTCTTCTTCTTTTCATTCTTCTTTTCATTCTTCTCATTCTTCTTTTCATTCTTCTTCTGATTCTTCTTTTCATTCTTCTTCTTCTTCTTTTTATTCTTCTTCTTCTTCTTTTCATTCTTCTTTTCATTCTTCTTCTTCTTCTTTTCATTCTTCTTCTCATTCTTCTTTTCATTCTTCTTCTTCATTCTTTTCATTCTTCTTTTCATTCTTCTCATTCTTCTTTTCATTCTTCTTTTCATTCTTCTTCTCATTCTTCTTTTCATTCTTCTTCTTCTTCTTTTCATTCTTCTTCTTCTTTTCATTCTTCTTTTCATTCTTCTTCTTCTTCTTTTCATTCTTCTTCTTCTTCGTCGTGCCCCGTGACTGCCCAAATGAGTGAAGTGTGCGGTGATTCTAAGATCGACGGCACTCATCTGCATGTCATACTGACTGACAGTATTATTTCTCTTCCCCAGCAGACTCCAAGGGCATTTAAATTAAAGGTACAGTGTTCTGCACTAATATAAAGGCTCTCTGAAGCCTAGAAACACCCTTTTAATAAGTTAAATTCGCAGCAAATAAATTTGCATCGAATCGAATTTATTCCGCAAATTCGGCGAATCAGCCGAATCAAATTTTTGAATAATTCGCTCATCTCTACTTGTGAAAGAATAATTGTTGGGAGAAGTTTGTGTTCATGAAGAATCGATACAGAAAGGAGATTCTAGAATGAGAAGCTGGATGTCTCTTCCTTCGGGTCCGGCTGTGTGCTCCCCATGTCGGCTGATGTGATTAAACCTGGGTGGGAGGGTTAAGGTGGTCTATGGCATAGCGGCTCATGGTGGGGATTAGAAATGTATGAAGGGTCTAGTTCCATTGCTTGCCTAGAAAAAGAAAATTGGAACCCAGCAAGGAAGGTTCAGATCCTGTACATTTAAATATTCATGAATGTGAAAGTGATCTCAAATACATAAATGTACCAATAAAATGTCAATAACACCACATAATTGAAATAGTCCATTAACACCGTGTGTTGAAGTATAAATAAAACATTCCCTTTAGTTCCACCCAAAAAAAGATCTTTTTTGGAATCTGGCCACCAGTGAATCCGGCCACCACGTGACACACACAGCCTCCTACCAGATCAGAACATCCCAAATTATAGGTGCTTTGTGATAATGGACTAATGGAGCATCCAACTACAGGGAACCACAGGGCACAACAAGAGGAAACTCAACCGTATACCCTCTTTCGCTGGAATGTTATGCAATGGCCAAGTCAATCACCTGACCTGAATCCGATTGAGCATTTCACTTGCTGAAGACAAAACTGAAGGGAAAATGCCCCAAGAACAAGCAGGAACTGAAGACAGTTGCAGTAAAGGCCTGGCAGAGCATCACAAGGGATGAAACCCAGCGTCTGCTGATGTCTATACGTTCCAGACTTCAGGCTGTCATTGACTGCAAAGGATTTGCAACCAAGTATTAAAAAGTGAAAGTTTGATTTATGATTATTATTCTGTCCCATTACTTTTGGTCCCTTAACAAGTGGGAGGCACATATGCAAACTGTTGTCATTCCTACACCGTTCACCTGATTTGGATGTAAATACCCTCAAATTAAACCTGACAGTCTGCAGTTAAAGCACATCTTGTTCGTTTCATTTCAAATCTATTGTGGTGGTGTATAGAGCCAAAAATGTTAGAATTGTGTCGATGTTCTAATATTTATGGACCTGACTGTATACATTCCACTTGTTGGGGATTCCGTTCTGAGTAAGGAATCGCACTCTACCGAGGTGCCTTGGCACAACCATGTAACTTCAACATGTATTTACAAATGTATGCAACAAAAGCCAGTTTCTAAGTAGTTTATAGAGTTTTGTAAGTTTTCCTTTATTCTGGGTACTAAATATCTCTGTTCATTAACTGCAGAGAGCGTTTTTTTCTTATAATAGCTAGATAGCTCATTGAGGTCATTTACTGGAAATATTTAAATGATTTACCCCGAGGTCTCAGTGGATGTTCAGGTGCTTTGTTAATAATGATTTGGAGTAACATTTTTGGTGTGACAGTAATGGTAGAGTATAAGGAAGTCAATATTAAATATAATGTGGAATGTGCCAAAGGACAAGGAACTTGTAAAGAAATGTTATAAAAGAACAGCAGCAAGGCTGATATCGTATTTGTGAACAAACCAACACTCAGAGCAGTTTGTGTTGATGACGGATTGATACAGAAAGGAGAATCCACGATGAGAAGGACAATGTCTCTTCTCCTTCTCCTGGTCCTGCTGTGCGCTCCCCATGGGATGGCTGGTGAGTAGATCCAGGTCACCTGATGTGATTCAACCTGAGTGGGAGGGTTAGGGGTGATCTATGGCATAGTGATTGATGGTGGAGGGCAGACACCATATGGAGGACCTAGATCCATTCCTCAATATAACATCTACAGACCCAACAAGGGAGGTGTAGATCCTTCACTTAGAATATGCAAAAAGTGCATCAATATTCCCCTTAAATATCAAGATTGATAGGCTCCCAGAAAACGTAATGCTATAATATGTATATAATACATTGTGTAAATCTGCCAGGAAAAAAAAACTGGTTGGGAAAGATACAAATAACCCCTCCCCCAAAAAAGTATTTAAACATGTTACTAGTAAAAAATTGTCTCAGCATGAAGGTCCCTTTACAGGATAGCTCATAGTTGGTGACTGGGGCCAAAAGGAAGGCAAATCTATAAAATACTTTCCTTAGGTAAAATTTTTGGTAAAAAAAAATATGGGGTTTTGTGTAAATAGATACAAAATGTGTCAAGTAGAAAAATGTGAGCATTTGTGAAATCACAAAAAATACTGTACCCACAATTCTCCTTAGGTAACCTTCTTTTTAAAAGTCTTTATAGGTTTTTGGGTGTTGGCTGTTAACAATACATTTTGACACTAAAATTGTTGTTCTCATCCAGACGTTTGCATGGGGTTGTGTATGGGGTGGTGAACTGCTAGATTTTTTTAACATTTGTTTTGATACAATTTATTTTTATACTTTTATTTTACTTCTTTAATTTAACTTGATGGCTTTAGCAAGAGCACTAACAAGCCCCTGAGTCACGGAGGCCAATGGAGTGGAGTTTACTGAGGAGGAGCGGGTGGTCGGCTGTGTCAAAGGCAGCGGAAAGGTCAAGGAGTATGAGAATGGAGTAATGGCCATTGGTTGGGATAAGTATGGAGTAATGGCCATTGGCTGGGATGAGTATGGAGTAATGGCCATTGGTTGGGATGAGTATGGAGTAATGGCCATTGGTTGAGATGAGTATGGAGTAATGGCCATTGGTTGAGATGAGTATGGAGTAATGGCCATTGGTTAGGATGAGTATGGAGTAATGGCCATTGGTTGGGATGAGTATGGAGTAATGGCCATTGGTTGGGATGAGTATGGAGTAATGGCCATTGGTTGGGATGAGTATGGAGTAATGGCCATTGGTTGGGATGAGTATGGAGTAATGGCCATTGGTTGAGATGAGTATGGAGTAATGGCCATTGGTTAGGATGAGTATGGAGTAATGGCCATTGGCTGGGATGAGTATGGAGTAATGGCCATTGGTTGGGATGAGTATGGAGTAATGGCCATTGGTTGGGATGAGTATGGAGTAATGGCCATTGGTTGGGATGAGTATGGAGTAATGGCCATTGGTTGAGATGAGTATGGAGTAATGGCCATTGGTTAGGATGAGTATGGAGTAATGGCCATTGGTTGGGATGAGTATGGAGTAATGGCCATTGGTTAGGATGAGTATGGAGTAATGGCCATTGGTTGGGATGAGTATGGAGTAATGGCCGTTGGTTTTAGCAGTTAGTAGGTCATTAGTGAGTTTTAGTAGAGTAGTTTCTGTGGAATGTTGTGGGCGGAAGACAGACTGTAGGGGATCAAGAAGGTTGTTGTCAGTGAGGTAGCAGTTCATACGGTTGTGAACAAGGCGCTCGAGAAGCTTGGAGGCAAACGGGAGCAAGGAGATGGGTATTAAGTTATTCAAACAGGTGGGGTCCAGCGAGGGTTTTTTGAGAATGGGGGTAACCAGTGCATGTTTGAGTATACAGTAAGAATAATGACAGGAAAGGAACTATAAAGCAGGTCTAGCATCAGATGTGTTTTCCACGCTCAGTATTGTAACACTTCCAGGCAGGGTTTTTTTCTCATAGTACTCCCCCCTTCTGAGTCACTCTTTGTCTTCACCCCCTACCTACCTCCGAGCATCATCCATTGGTTGCTCCCCCTACCCACCTCCTAGTACAGCCCCCTTTAGAGAATACAGAAACAAATAAGACATGCTAAGACATGATAACAAGAAAAGCAATAAATCAGATTCCTAGCATCCAGCAACAATAGACCCCCCAGCAATTGTAATATTGTCTATTGTAATATATCAGGAATGTATCCCTGCGGGTTTGTAAAAATACTGAAATGTCAGTTTAATGCTCCATCTGTTGAAAGAAAAGGTGCAGCAGATGGAGTGACACAAATCAGATTTATTAATGTTCCTTTTCTCCATATAATCTCTTTTCTGATTTTTCTTGTTTCAGAGTTCACCACCTCTCTGACTCCTGGTAAGTTATCATTCTCTTTCCAGAGTTTTCCTCTTTTATGACAGAATTGAGGATACTATCAGGATAGGGAATTTGTATTTGTAATGAAAATCACTGTGGATTTGATACAATAAATACAAAATATACAGAGACAAATATCAGGGCTGCCATTGTCGGCCACCTTCAGAGAATGCTAATCGCCTGGCTGTCATACTGATCCAGTTATAGAAAAAAACTCACTCAAGCCCAAAATATTCCTCTGCCTTGTGAAAGGTTTAGGCTGCTCCCCTACAAACAATATAAAATGGTAGGAAAGCATGCAATCAGTGAAAACGTAATAAAGAAACAACAAAAGTGAGTGTTTCACTCCAACCTGGAAGGGCAAAAAGATTCTGAACCAAAAGTAGAATATTTAACAGCTACAAATGTAACCAACCAAACATTAATAAACCCCCTTCACCTGGGCTTTAAACAGACATAAAAACAATATCCATGATAACACAGAGCAGCAAAAAAGTAAATCATATTTCTATCAATCAGTGAGCATTAAGTATACAAATATCTCATATCTAATAAATATTGTACAATGGATTGATGGACGATCAAACGGCACCACATCCCTGATTACCTTAGACCAAAAACAATATATACACTATATACAGATTTAACCACAAAAACAATATATCTGATTTCTAGGTTGTCAAAACAATACAAAAAGATCAAGTAAAATAAAACTATTTATTATTAAATATATTGAAAAGATTCTTTGTGGTTTACAATACATTTGTCACAAAAGCATCCTCTTTTTCAAAGTATAGTTAAACCTCCGAGCATCACCCCTACAAAATGTAAAATAGTAAAATATTTATCAATACATAGTTTTATTACATTTACATTTATTTTTGTTGATCTTCTTGTTTTGTGTTGGCATATATATATATATATATATATATATATATATATATATATATACGCTCACCGGCCACCTTTTTAGGTACACCTTGCTAGTAACAGGTTGGACCCCATTTTGCCTTCAGTATATATACAGTATATACAGTACAGTATATTCATAAATGATGGAGCACAGATCTTGTATTGTCTTTATTCAAATGTACATTTCACCAGGAAGGAAGAATGAATGTCTCAGGGGTCGCCACCCTTTCTCATGCTCATTAGTGATCAGACATGGAAAACCAACACTATAAATATAACTACACCCGAAGAAGAAAATAAACTTCCACCACAGAGGATAATTAAATAAGTTATTATGCAGTATATATACTGTACATACACAATATATATATATATATTCAACACGTTTATCTCATTCCTCCTCGGAGGTTGTACATAAACATATAATAGATGATGGATCCAGAGATGACAATGCATGAATCCATCTGATTTCTGGAAGTTGGGAATGTAAGTCAGAGGGATTCATGAATTTTCATCACTTTATGTTTTCTTTTTGTGATCGATGGATGTAGATCTTTGTCACTGACAAGGATACATGACTGGATGACATGGATAAGGGTGGGTTTACAATGCTGGATTTATTTCCCTTTTTTAATAGAGGACCAAAGGTACTATATACCCTGTACTTATTTATAAAAGGGGGCTGGATATATGGGCCCCACCCATATCTTGAAGGAAATTCCAGATTTTGATAAGTCCCCCACACCACACCCCCTCAAACACTGGGTCAACATGGTCAATGTGCCAGAAAGAAGCCTTTACTGCATCAATGACACAAGAAGGCCCGGTTAGGCATGTCAAGGTGTTGTCAGGCATATTGTAACTGGGCTTGTTGGTGGCATTGGTGCAGTAAAAGCTTCTTTCTGGCACCTCGACCAAACAGCTCATTTTTGTTCAAGTATCACCGTATTGTACTCCTTAAAAACAACCACACCATCTTTTTCCAGAGCAGCCTGGATTTCTTTTGAGGTTGCCTGTGGATTCTTTGAATCCCGGACAATTCTTCTGGTAGTTGTGGCTGCAATCTTTCTTGGTCTACCTGACCTTAGCTTGGTATCAAGAGATCCCCGAACTTTCCACTTCTTAATAAGCGATTTAACAGTACTGATTGGCATATTCAAGGCTTTGGACATCTTTTTATGTCCTTTTCCATTTTTATAAAGATCCATTACCTTGTTACGCAGGACTTTTGACAGTTCTTTTCTGCTCCCCATGGCTCAGTATCTAGCCTAGTCTGTGTTTCCACGTAAAAGCTAACAAACTCATTGACTATTTATACACTGACACTAATTGCAATTTAAAAAGCCACAGATGTGGGACTTAACCTCTAATTGCCATTGTACCCGTGTGTGTCACCGTGTGTGTCTGTACCAAGGCCAAACATTCCAGGGGGCGGAGACTTCTGATCCGGACCATTTGGTGGATTTCTGTTATCATTATGATTTAAAAAGGAGCCAAACAACTATTTGATAAGAAATGGCTTCATATGATCATCATCCTTCAATAAAAGAGCATTTTTTGGCATGATCAGTTATATTTTCAATATCAATGCCAAAATGTCACAATTTCTGCCGGGGGATGTAAACTTTTGAGCACAACTGTATATATATATATACTGTTATATATGCATTTATTATGATGGGAGGGGAGAGTTGACTTTTATGATGGGAGGGGGAGATAAATATTATGATGGGAGGGGGAATTGAATTTTATGATGGGAGTAGGGAGTTTACTTTTATGATGGAAGGGGGAATTGACTTTTTGTTTGATGTGAGGGGGAAGTTTACTTTTTATGATTTAAGGGGGGAGTTGACTTCTATGATGGGAGGGGGAGTTGACTTTTATGAAGGAAGGGGGGAGTTGACTTCTATGATGGGAGGGGGAGTTGACTTTTATGATGGGAGGGGGTAGTTGGATTTAAGCAAACAGAACAGTTGAAGTTGTTGCCCCTTTTTGTAGAGAAGAATGCTTTTGTAGGGATCTCATATCTACATTTTTCCATTTCTTCAGATACTGACGGCTACAGCTGCACACAGAGAGGTAAGTCACCAAGTGAGGAATCTCTGATACAAGAACTCATTCAGACAAGTAGCAAAACAAATCATCACTTTTATCACAATTTCTCTTATTTTGGCTGAAATAAGCAAGAAGATGCAAATTCTTCCTTATGGACTTTTTGGTTACACAACAAAGACTCTACATATTGATTTGATCCGCATGATATAACCAATAGATGTATACACCATCAGGGGTGGGAATTGACCATCTTAGGTCTTAATAAGACATGTGATCTCATGAGATCCTATCACTGGGGTTCATTTACTGAAGGAGTAGAGAATGCAAATGAATGTTATTTAGTTTAGTGAATCAGGTAAATCAGGTCTTCACTTTATTCATCCAATCATGTGTCAGCACAATGTTTCTAAGGCACACATTAATGCAGTTCTGGAATCATCAATACATTATGAATGTAGTTATTTTTAAAGCTAGCAGTGTAGGCACCTGAATATAACTTGGCATCAGTCTCTTTGAGTCCCCTGTACAGCAGAGCTCAGATTAGGAGATGGAGAAGCAGCACATGCAACCAATCCTGTGCTCTGCAGTGCATGGAGTATGCTGATAGGAGGAGAGAGAAGAGTGACAGAGAGATGTGTGTGATGCTTCTCCTTCACTGTCTAGTCACAGCGGGCTCAATTCACAAAGCGGTATCTACTAACATCTGCAGTAAAATACCTCTTTTGGTACACATTATGATTACTTTGTTCAGCCCAGCAGGAGGCGCTCTCTGTACTAACTATGCGATGTTAGTACAGTGAGCTCCCCTCTGAGCTATTGTGCTCTGACAGGAGGACCCCCCCTCCACTCACTGCCCTCCGCCATAACACACCAGTCAGTGCTGGCAGCCATTGAATGTTTGATGGTTTTTGTTGAACTGGCTGATATTTGGCCTATGTGTACCAGGCTGTAGCATTTTTAAAAAAAATTTTTTCAGTTTGCTAAGAAGTGCTACTAAAACCCCCCATGAGCTATGTTATGAAGTGATGTGATATTTTAGTAGTAAAAGCCAGCTGTATATTAATGCCGGCGGTAAGCAGCGTCCTTAACATGGAAGTAAAGGCCAAACCCAACTAATGCTAAACCTTCTCTCAGCCACATTCTAAGCCTAATCTATCTAGCCTTGTAAAGAGAAAATCGCTATACTTACCTGTTCTGCAGCCTCTCCGGTCCAGTATCCAGCGACACCCTCTGTGTACAGGATACATCCGACAACGGCTGTGAAGAGCCTGTGAAGTGATGTCACCCATACTGTAGATTTACTATGAAGCTTCCATTGTCACCTGCCTCTCCTGCACATTCCCACACATTGAAGTCACCACTGACAGCTCAGCGTGGGACCGGACTGGAGAAGCTGCAGAACAGGTAAGTATAGCGATTTTTCTCTTTACAAGGCTAGATAGATTAGGCTTGGATTGTAGCTGAGAGAAGGTTTAGCATTAGTTGGGTTTGGCCTTTACTTCCACTTTAATAACCAGAAAACAACATGGCTGCCAAGAAGCAGGAGGCCTCCACACCCTTAGCAACCACGACTCATCTGCTGTCAAAAGGTTTCCCAGCTGACAAAAGAATGTAAAAACAAAAGAATTTCCAGCTTTTAAAAATGTAAAAAAAAATAAATTACATGGGGGTCCCCCAATACTTAACAGGCCCTTTGGAGTGGATTAAGAGCAAGCCCTCCCTCCTGAATCATACCAGGCCACTATCAACATGGGGGGTGCTTTAGGGCAGGGGGGACTCCCCCCCAAAGCACCCTGTCCCCGTTTTGATGTGGACAAGGGCCTCTTCCCCACAGCCCTAGGAAGTGGTTGTGGGGGTCTATGGGTCGGGAACTTATTGAATTCTGGAAACCCCTTTTAAAAAAGGACCCCCCAGCTCGTGGACCCCCCCATGTGAATGAGTAGGGGTACATACTACTCCTATTCATTCACCAAAAAAAGTGTGAAAAGTAAATTAAAAAAGTAGTTTTTTACAAATCCTTTATTTATGATGTCATTTATGACATCATCGGGTGGCCCTGCCTCTTTGTTTATTTAGTTTGAGAGGCGGCTGAGCTATCATTCATCGAGAACTAAGCATCGGTGGGGGTTGGGTTTTTCTTTTTCAGTTTATATCGGTGGCCGGTGTTCATGATGATGCACTTTAGATGTACTTCGGGGGACTCTGGCTAATGCCGGTTTCTTCAATCAGTGCTAATTAAACCTATTCCTTGAATAACGCGTGACTAAACCACGGCTTGTTCAACATTATTTATTTATTTATATTGTTTCGTGAATTGACTTTTAGAGTCAGTTTATGCGGTATTTACTGTACATTTTGTACTAGTGAAGTGACATTTTCAATATTGCATGAGATAACTGGAAAAAAATGTCATGTGATCCAAATATCTCATGTGATATTATTGGTTTGGAGGAGATGGGTGTAGACAGGGGCGGACTGGCAACTCATGGGTCCCCCAGGCAATAGGGGATCATAGGGCCCCTGTGTCCCTGTCCAAACTCAAAAAGCCTATGAAAAAGGTACCAGGGACATCTCATGGGGCCCCCTACTGACCCCGGGCCCTCGGGCAGTGCCCGAGTTTCCAAATGGTCAGTCCACCCCTGGTATCCTCCACCATAGAGATCATCTAACGCCTGTACTGAGTCACCTTTTACTGCTCATTTGTGTCTCTTGTTCTTCAAGGGGGAATCCAGGGCTCAGTTACATTGTTACAGCTGTTGACCCCGATCTGTTCTAAACATTTGTGATTTACAAATCATTTTACTGACCCCGGGCCCTCAGGCAGTGCCCGAGTTTCCAAATGGTCAGTCCACCCCTGGGTGTAGATGGGTTAGAAAGATCAGCGTTTTTTTTCCTTGAAGTTCTTCATTGTGAATGACACAGATCTCTATCTCTGGACAACATGCTTGATTGTAGATTCAAAGGACTGTTTTTATGATTTAAAAATGACTTTTTTAAATGTACCTGTGTGCTTATTGACTATAGTAAATGTTTAATCAGTTGGGGTACCTTCTACCTATTCACATGGGCTGGATATTTGTGGTGTCCTTATCTTTAAGGGTGCTTCCAGATTCCATTAGGTCCCCCCCACACCTCATGACCTGACCACTGTGCCAGACAAAAACATTTCTGCATATATGTCCAAACATGCTGTCATTGGTACAGAAGACAATGTCCACCTCATGCCCTTTTTTTGTTAGCAAACCTTTGACTATTAGACTTAAAAATGGGGAAATTTGATCTTTTAGATTCAGCCTTGAAGTGCACTCAGCCAACAGGGAAAACATTTTTGGCAGAAATTGTCAGATCTTATCAACATCTCTACCGATGAACTGTCTAAACAGTAAAAGAGAACATGTCACAGCCATCCTGACTAGAATCAAGGCTCCAACAACATACATTTATCACATTCAGCACCAAAATAGATGGAGAGATTTTGTTACCCTCACTAACACCCCTTCCCTCTTTCTGACCACAACCTGATTACCTTCTCTATCTCCTCGTCCTCCAACGCCTACCCCTCCAAATGTCACACTACTAGCAGCCGTAATCTCCGCAACCTGAACCCTGCCCCCCTCCACTCTGCAGCTGATCAACTCCATGACAGCATCCTCCCCCTGTCCTGCCCCGACTTGGCCATGACTGCCAACAACAACGTGCTGTCAACAGCCCTTGACTCACACGCAACATCAGACCCCGACCGCTCCAGCCCTGGCAGACTGATCACACCAAAACCCTCAAACAACACAGTCATGCCCTGGAGCGACTATGGTGCAAAACCAAATCCCAGCAAGCCTTCACCCGCTACAAATCTGCCTTCCACACCTACACCTCCTCCTTTTACGCAGCCAAACAAGCCTACTTCCTGACCCTCATCAAGGCCCTCTCCTCCAATCCTCGCCGACTCTTCTCCACCTTCAACTCTCTACTCTCTCCACCCCCATCTCCACCCAGCACCTCACTCACCACCCTTGAGATTGCAATCACTTCAAAAACAAGATTGACACAATTCGCAAGGACATTGCCGCAACTCACACGCCCTCTCAACCCATCCCCTCTCACACAGCTACCCCCTCATCCCCCCTCCCCCTCAACATAACCCGCAGGGACTTCGTCACTGCTCAAACTCCTCCAGCCCCGTTCCCCCTCACTCAGCTACCCCCTCATCACCCCTCTCCCACGGCCCCACCACTGCTCTGACCTCCACTTCCACCCCACCCTACATTCCTCATACTGAAGCCCCCTCAACACCTCTGCACCTTTGACCTTACTACCATCGAGGAAGTCTCCAAGATCCTCTCTGATGCCCGCCTCACCACCTGCCCCCTCGACCCTATCCCCTCACAACTCCTACGACCTCCCTCCCCTCCATCCTACGCTCCCTCACCCACATCTTTAATCTCTCCCTCTCCTCAGGCACTTTCCCCTCCCTCTGAAACATGCAGACATCACCCACATACTTAAAAAGCCCTCCCCTGGCCCCAATGACCCGAACAACCTCAGACCCATCTCCCTGCTCCCATTTACATCTAAACTCCTCGAGCGCCTCGTCTACACCCGCCTATGCTCTCACCTCAATGACAACAACCTCCTTGATCCCCTACAGTCCGGCTTCTGTCCCCTACACTCCACCGAAACCGCCTTACTCAAACTCTCCAACGACCTGCTAACCGCCTGTCAGGGCTCCCAGGTGTGACCAGAGGTGTGTGGCTGACGCAGGGAAACGCAGACTTCAGATATGTGATAAACAATATAATTTATTAACACTAACAATACAAACATAAACGCAGTGCAATACTAAACATAATACAGTACAAACAAACCAAACCAACCACCCACAGATAACAGTACATACAAGCAAGCGTCGTCAGGCAGGCCGGGTCAATATCAATTGGGCAGGTAGGTACAGGGGGAGCAAGCGGAGATTGGTCGGGGTCACAGGCCAGGTTCAGCAGGTAGCTAGCAGCGTAGTACAGAGGGTCAGGCAGAGGGATGGTCAGGGTCACAACCCAGGGATCAGAACAGGTAGCAGGCAGCGTAGTACAGAGGGTCAGGCAGAGGGATGGTCAGACAAGCCAGGGATCAGAACAGGTAGCAGAGAATCAGACAGGAACAGAGAGCAGGAACAGGATACAGGGCCCAAGAGAAACACAACACCAAGGCCGAGTCTGCAAGTCTGGCCAACCCTTAAATACACCAGTATCATCAGTTCCAGGTGTTAGCTGGCTGAAAGGTTGAGTCTCTGATTGCTGGGAGCACCCGCTGGTCAGCCCTGGTACTGCAGATCAAAAGGCAGGTGAGTCCCACCATTGCTGGCCAGTCCATTCCTGACAGTACCCCCCCCTCAAGGAGCGGCCTCAGGACGCTCCAAACAGTCCTAGCTGGGAAAAATGTTCCACCGGGGCGGGGCCGCCCGCCTGGGGGCCCGAGGCCTGTCGCCCCGCCTGGGGCCCCGGGCCCCACCCGGGCCCGGGCCTGAAGCCGCCCCGCCCGGGGCCCGGTGCCTGACGAG